>NC_140987.1:207191351-207488471 GCF_052327205.1 Somniosus microcephalus
CCCTCCCTCTCACCACCTCCCTACCCCCTCCTCCCTCTCACCACCTTCCTCCTCCCTCTCACCACCTCCCTACCCCCTTCCTCACTCTCCCCCCCCCCTCTCCCTCTCCCCTGCCCGAGCCCTCTCCCCTGTCCGAGCCCTCATCCCCCGCTCCAATCCCTCTTTGCGCCCCGGGGCCCGGGCCTCGGCACCTGGATGAATGCGTTCCCTCGGCCGTCACCCTGATGCTGTTGGCCAAGGCGAACACCTGCAAAGACATGGCCCGGCCAAGTCCAGCGCCCCGGTCAGCTCGAGGTCCACAGCCGCTGTTCGGCTGCAGGCCACAAAGCACCCGAGCCCAGCGCCGGCGATGGCTCCACGGAGCTCCATGCCGCCCCACGCACTGACATGGCCCCGCCCTCCCGAGCTGGCTTGAAGAGCGCCGATTGCGGCTGAGAGAGACGGCCAGTGGGCCCGGTTGCCGGGGTAACCCTTCCCGCTCTCCAAGCCCCGCCCGAGATCAGCACTCCCGAGAGCCCCGCCCAAGCCGAGCGGGGGAACAGGGAGAGACGCCGCGTCTCAGCTGCTCCTGCTGCGCGCGCACCCTTTACTAAGGGAGCGGCGCTCAGCTGAGGCCTGCCCCTCCAGCCTTCACAAAGATGGCGGCGATCAGGGGCCGCTTGTTGACTGGGGTCGGGAGGTGCCTAGCTCAGGCGTGGGTGCGGAGGAGAGGCCGAGGCTTCGAGGCCTACCTGGAAAAACGGGGAAAGGTAGGAAAATTAATGAGATGAGATAAGTTAATTACTTTCTAAACCTTTTTTTTTATAAACAATATGTGTTTTAAAAGCAACGTTTTTTTGAAAGACGCTGAAAGCGGGAAAAAGAAAGGAAAAGTTTGGAATCAAGATGGCGGCGACACACCTCGGTTCAGAACGATAAGGCCCGCCCACACACGCACCGATTGGTCGACCGTCAGGTCACCAAAACGTAGGATTGGTCAATCGTCCCGTCACTCGACCGTAGGAGGGCTCGGCCGCACGCGCCAGGAACCCGGCGTACGATTGGTCGACCTCGAGGTCACTCTGTCGCTAATGAGCGGATAATGAGATGCTAATGAGCGGAATTTTGAACATTTTTCGGATACCGCAGGCGTGATTTTTGTCCGGCCGAAACGTAAATACGCTTACCACCGTTTCGGAAAGGTAAGCTTTCTTTCGACATAACGCACGCATAGGTACGCTCTATAACTTTCGAGCGCATAGCCGGACAGACGCACATGTGAGGACAGACAGAAGGACAGACAGACAGAAGGACAGACAGACAGACAGACAGACAGAAAGAAGTATCCGTTTATATATATAGACTAGCTGAAGGGCCCGGCGGTGCCGAGGGTCTTTTGAGGGCATGTTGTTGTTGGAAGAGAGAGAGAGAGCGACTGGGGCGGGGGGGAAGAGAGAGAGCGACTGGGGAGGGGGGAAGAGAGAGAGCGACGGGGGGGAAGAGAGAGAGCGACTGGGGGGGAAGAGAGAGAGCGACTGGGGGGAGAGAGAGAGAGCGACTGGGGGAAAGAGAGAGAGAGCGACTGGGGGGGAAGAGAGAGAGAGAGCGACTGGGGTGGAAGAGAGAGAGCGACTGGGGGGAAGAGAGCGCGACTGGGGGGAAGAGAGAGCGCGACTGGGGGGGAAGATAGAGCGCGACTGGGGGGGAAGAGAGAACGCGACTGGGGGGGAAGAGAGAGCGCGACTGGGGGGAAGAGAGAGAGCGACGGGGGGAAGAGAGAGAGCGACGGGGGGAAGAGAGAGAGCGACTGGGGGGAAGAGAGAGAGCGACTGGGGGGAAGAGAGAGAGCGACTGGGGGGAAGAGAGAGAGCGACTGGGGGGAAGAGAGAGAGCGACTGGAGGAAAGAGAGAGAGAGAGCGACTGGGGGGGAAGAGAGAGAGAGAGCGACTGGGGTGGAAGAGAGAGCGCGACTGGGGGGAAGAGAGAGAGAGCGACTGGGGGAAAGAGAGAGAGAGAGCGACTGGGGGGGAAGAGAGAGAGAGAGCGACTGGGGTGGAAGAGAGAGAGCGACTGGGGGAAAGAGAGCGCGACTGGGGGGAAGAGAGAGCGCGACTGGGGGGAAGAGAGAGCGCGACTGGGGGGAAGAGAGAGAGCGACGGGGGAAGAGAGAGAGCGACTGGGGGGAAGAGAGAGAGCGACTGGGGGGAAGAGAGAGAGCAACTGGGGGGGAAGAGAGCGAGCAACTGGGGGGAAGAGAGAGAGCGACTGGGGGGGATGAGAGAGAGCGACTGGGGGGGAAGAGAGAGAGCGACTGGGGGGAAGAGAGAGAGCGACTGGGGGGGAGAGGGAGAGCGACTGGGGGGAAGAGAGAGAGCGACTGGGGGGAAGAGAGAGAGCGACTGGGGGGAAGTGAGAGAGCGACTGGGGGGGAAGAGTGAGAGCGACTGGGGGGGAATAGAGAGAGAGATTCGGGGGGAAAAGAGGGAGCGACTGGGGGGGAAGAGAGAGAGCGACTGGGGGGAAGTGAGAGAGCGACTGGGGGGGAAGGGAGAGAGCGACTGGGGGGGAAGAGAGAGAGAGAGCGACTGGGGGGAAAGAGAGAGAGAGAGCGACTGGGGGGAAGAGAGAGAGAGAGCGACTGGGGTGGAAGAGAGAGAGCGACTGGGGGGAAGAGAGCGCGACTGGGGGGAAGAGAGAGCGCGACTGGGGGGGAAGATAGAGCGTGACTGGGGGGGAAGAGAGAGCGCGACTGGGGGGGAAGAGAGAGCGCGACTGGGGGGAAGAGAGAGAGCGACGGGTGGAAGAGAGAGAGCGACTGGGGGGAAGAGAGAGAGCGACTGGGGGGGATGAGATAGAGCGACTGGGGGGGAAGAGAGAGAGCGACTGGGGGGGAAGAGAGAGCGCGACTGGGGGGGAAGAGAGAGAGCGACTGGGGGGGAAGTGAGAGAGCGACTGGGGGGGAAGCGAGAGCGACTGGGGGGGAAGAGAGAGAGCGACTGGGGGGGAAGAGATAGAGCGACTGGGGGGGAAGAGAGAGAGCGACTGGGGGGAAGAGTGAGAGCGACTGGGGGGGAAGAGTGAGAGCGACTGGGGGGGAAGAGAGGGAGCGACTGGGGGGGAAGAGAGAGAGCGACTGGGGGGGAAGAGAGAGAGCGACTGGGGGGGAAGAGAGAGAGTGACTGGGGGGGGAGAGAGAGCGACTGGGGGGGAAGAGATAGAGCGACTCGGGGGGAAGAGAGAGAGTGACTGGGGGGAAGAGAGAGAGCGACTGGGGGGAAGAGAGAGAGAGAGAGTGGATGGGAAGGGGGGTTGGAGGTGTGGGGGGGAAGGGGGGTTGGGGGGGAAGGGGGTGTGGGGGAAGGGGGGGTGGGAGGCTGTGTGGGGGGTGTGGAGGGGGTGTGGGGGGGAAGGGGGGTGGAGGGGGAGGGGAGGGGGGAGAGGGAGTGTTGGAAGGGGAAGGGGGAGGAGTGGGGGGGAAGGGGGAGGAGAGGGGGGAGGGGGGAGTGGGGGAAGGGGTGGGGGGGAGCGGGGGAAGGGGGGAGGAGTGGGGGAAGGGGAAGGGGGAGGAGGGGGAGGGGGTGGAGGAGGGGGAGGGGAGAGTGGGGGAAGGGGAAGGGGGGGCGATGAGGGGGAGGGAGGGGGAAGGGGAGGGGGACGGGGGAAGGGGAGGGGGAATGTGGGGAGGGGGGAGGGGAGAGGGGGGACGGGGGAGGGGAAGGGGGCAGGGGAGGGGAAGGGGGGTAGGGGGGAAGGGGTGGGGAAGGTGGGGTGGGGGAAGGGGGGTGCAGAGGGGAGGAAGGGGGGGTGGGGAGGGGGGGAGGAGGGTGTGGGGGGGAAGGGGTGTGGTGGGGAGGGGGGTGGGGAGGGGGTGGAAGGGGGAAGGAGGGGTGGTGGGTGTGGGGGGGTAGGGGGTGTGGGGGTGTGGGGGCTGTGGAGGGGGGGTGGGGGGGCAGAAGGGGGTGTGGGGGGGGAAGGGGGTGTGGGGCCTGTGCGGTGGGGGGTGGAAAGGGAGGGTGGGAGATAAATTTAAAGTACAGGAAACTTTGTGCTATCCGGCACCCACCCTCTCCAGAGTTAATGTTGAGAGATACAGAGATTCTTATCTCCGTATTTGACAACAAACACTGTTGCTTAGCAACAGCTTCTAAACACTGGGTGTGGCCCTAAAGCTCTGTAGCTAAAGCTGTTGCTATAGCTACAGACCTTGCACATCTTGACTGTTCAAACAAAGCAAAATAAAAAACGGCTGCTGATTTTTGCCACTGGCTCCAGATTGCCGGATAGCTCACCTCCGGATAGCACAAAGTTTCCTGTACTTATAAAACATTTTTGGTGAATCTTTCTATAACATACACTTTACAACCTCACCAATCTTTTTATTAAAAAAGGGGTGCTCACCTCAGTGTGTTTTATCACAAACAATGGCCGCCGCTTGCTTTTCAGTTGGAAAGATTAGGCCCCGCCCACACAGTCGATTGTCTGTCACAGACACAGATTTGGAGCACAGAAGCCCCACCCACTCTATGTTCCTGTACTAAGATGGGCGCGCATGCACTCTGTTACACACTGAATCAAAATGGCGTCGCACTGAAACTTTTTGCCCTCCTTGACACAGATGGCTGCTGTTAACTTGGGGCTGTCAGCAGAAGAAATTTCCTCAGCTGCAAACACAGGATCTTCAGATTATTATTCAGGGCTTGCGACCTACCCCAGTTGCTTATGAAGCCTCCCCACCTAATGACCCCGGGAATGGAGCTGAGGCAGCACACCCTCTGCCCTCTGCCAGTGTTTGTCTCTGTCTAGGCCGGGAGCCTGGGTCTAGAGTTGCACTGCTGGCAGTTGGAGAAGCCTAGGCCCCGGGCCTGGCAAAACGGTGAAAGGTAGGAGAATTATAGAGTTTAGACAAAAGATTTACAAATTAATTAACTTTTTTTAAAAACAATGTGTGTTTTAAAAGCAACTTTTTTTTTGCTGGAACTGTAGATTTGAAAAGAAACATGCAGAAAGCGGGAAAAAGAAAGGAAAAGTTTGGAATCAAGATGGCGGCGACTCACCTCGGTTCAGAACGATAAGGCCCGCCCACACACGCACCGATTGGTCGACCGTCAGGTCACCAAAGCGTAGGATTGGTCAATCGTCCCGTCACTCGACCGTAGGAGGGGCCGGCCGCACGCGCCAGCAACCCGGCGTACGATTGGTCGACCTCGAGGTCACTCTATCGCTAATGAGCGGATAATGAGATGCTAATGAGCGGAATGTTGAACGTTTTTTCGGATACCGCGGGCGTGATTTTCATCCGGCCGAAACGTAAATATGCTTACGACCGTTTCGGAACGGTAAGCTTTCTTTCGACATAACGCATGCGTAGGTACGCTCTATAACTTTCGAGCGCATAGCCGGACAGACGCACACATGAGGACAGACAGACAGACAGATAGACAGACAGATACACAGACAGATACACAGACAGACAGACAGACAGAAGTATCCGTTTATATATATAGAATATATACATGCCACAAATGCCTCAAAAGTTTAAAGAGTATTTCTTTCCTATAAGAGATCCTGGCTCATTGGAGTTCAACTAATGTACAACCTTACTGATAGGGTCAAGTTCTGTTATGAGAATATTTTATTTTACCAAAAATCAAAGTTCTTTCGATAAGGTCCCACATAAGAGATTAGTGTGCAAAATTAAGGCACATGGGATTGGGGGCAAGGTATTGACTTGGATAGAGAACTGGTTGGCAGACAGAAAGCAAAGAGTTGGAATAAACGGGTCGTTTTCCGAGTGGCAGGCAGTGACTAGTGGGGTACCACAAGGATCGGTCCTAGGACCCCAGCTGTTCACAATATATATTAATGATCTGGACGAGGGAATTGAATGTAATATCTCCAAATTTGCAGACGACACAAAGCTGGGTGGGAGGGTAAGCTGTGAGGAGGATGTCATGAAACTCCAGTACGATTTGGACAGGTTGGGTGATTGGGCAGAAACATGGCAAATGCACTATAATGTGGATAAATGTGAGGTTATCCACTTTAGTGGCAAAAACAGGAAGGCAGATTATTATTTGAATGGCAATAGATTGGGAGAAGGGGAAGTGCAAAGAGACCTGGGTGTTATTGTGCACCAGTCACTGAAGGTAAGCATGCAGGTGCAGCAGGCGGTTAAGAAGGCAAATGGTATGCTGGCCTTTGTAGCAAGAGGGTTCGAGTACAGGAACAAGGATGTCTTGCTACAGTTGTACAGGGCCTTGGTGAGACCGCACCTTGAGTATTGTGTGCAGTTTTGGTCACCTTACCTGAGGAAGGACGTTCTTGCCATGGAGGGAGTGCAGCGAAGATTCACCAGGCTGATACCTAGGATGGCAGGAATGACGTACGAGGAGAGATTGTGTCGATTGGGCTTATACTCACTGGAGTTTAGAAGATTGAGAGGGGATCTCATCGAAACCTATAAAATTCTGTCAGGTCTGGACAGACTAGATGCAGGAAGGATGTTCCCGATGGTCGGGGAGTCCAGAACCAGGGGCCATAGTCTAAGGATAAGGGGTAAGCCATTTAGGACTGAAATGAGGAGGAATTTCTTCACCCAGAAAGTGGTGAACCTGTGGAATTCTCTGCCACAGAAGGCGGTGGAGGCCAGTTCATTAAATATATTCAAGAAAGAGTTGGATATATTTCTTAAGGCTAAAGGGATCAAGGGATATGGGGAGAAGGCAGGGACAGGGTACTGAATTTGGATGATCAGCCATGATCTCATTGAATGGCGGAGCAGGCTCGAGGGGCCGAATGGCCTACTCCTGCTCCTATCTTCTATGTTTCTATGTTTCTCATATTTCTAAGGTTCTTACATTTGTTCTTTGAAAGACAGCGCTCAGGTCTCTGTTATTATTGTTAGTAACATTGTTAGTTTTAAAGGGGGAAAAATTCGGTTGCTTTGCGCCTCCCATTAGCACTCTAACTGGGCGCTATTGGGGTGCAAAGCAGCTAGCGCCTGGGCACAGCGATGTCTGCGCCGCTCGCGAAATTGACGACATTTTGCGGCGGCGCTAAACACTACTGCCACGATCTCCTGCGCCCGCAGATCGTGACGTCAGTCGAGTGCACAACGCCCCGGTAGTGCCCCGGACTTGAGTGGCGCCCCCTGCCTTACCGCCTGCCGCTAGCAACGACAGGTTGAGGGGAGCATTTTGCAGTTGGGAAGGGACTGGGGGAGCGCTATTTAAAGGTGACCGCTTCCTGCCTTTTTTTGTCGGCGACATTTTTGCACCACGCATTCTGAGAGAGAGAGAGAGAGACTTCTGGAGAGATTCAACGATGTGTGAAGGAGTTTTGGGTACTGAGCAGCACTTTGCAGGTTCATTTTGATTTGACCTTCCTTGTATCGATTTAGAAGAGACTGTGGGGGCTGCACTCTGATCACTTTCCCTGGGCCTCTCCATTGTTCTTTCCAGCAGATTTGATGTACAGGTCTCTCCAGGCCGAGATTCAAGGCTGCAATGAGCAGGGTGTGGGTGGAGAGCAAGATCACCCTCCCCTTTAAGAACTGGCCGCGCCAATGTGTCTGTGTTCCATTGCTGACTGACATCACATGAGCTTCGCCAGCGCTCTGAGGTAGTGCCTCACTCCTCGGCGTTAGCGTCTTAAGAGAGGTGTGTAGCGCCTGATTTAGCGCTCCAATCACCAAGAAGCCAAGTTTGCAGTCGGAGGCGATAATTAGCGCCAGGCACTAAACTTTGTGCCCGGCCAATAATTGCTCCCCAAACGGGGCGATACCGAATTTCTCCCCCAAAGCATTTTACAGCAATTTAATGGCCCTGATTTTAAAAAAAGACTTTCAAGTGGCTTATAATTCGCGATGGGAAGTCAACTGCCACCAGCGAGTCTCCAATGGAGGACTCGGCCGATTTTAATGGTTGGGCCTAATTTGCATCCCCCTAGCCAGCTGCCTATCTGGAACGGGCAGAAGGAGGCTGTGGGCTGGCTTCAGGCAGGCCAGATTGAAGGGGTCGACCACTAGCACCAAGGTAAATCGCAGAGATGGGGGGAAGGTCTGGACATCATAAGCCCCTGATTAGCATATATTATTGAGGTTCCCACGTGAGTCAGGAGGCAGCTTCGGCTGCCTAAAAACAGGGCCAGTTAAGATGGCAACAAGCGGAAAGGAAGCATTAAGGCCACTAAATTCGGCTCCGTAATGCTCATTGTAATGCCCTCTCTTAAACACGCATAGCTGAACACACAGCAGGAAGGTCCCCCCACCAGCGCTATTTAAAGGGATCGCCACCAACTTGCAGATTACTTGCTGATTGATTTCTACTGGCTGTTACTGAGTTTGAAGAAGTGTTTGGTGGTTTGTACAGTTATTTCAAGTTGCTAAAGTCTACAGAGAGTGGTGTGGCACGTCCTGAAGGGCTTTGTCCTGACTTCAAGGATTCTGCACAGATTTGCTCCAAAACATGGGTGCACTTGTTATCATTCCACTTGCCTACAGCATGACCTGGAGAATGAGCAGAGGTGACACAGAACAGGACAAGCTGCAGGAAGAGAGGGGGAGAAGGGCTCTCAGCAGGAGATCATATCCCCCCAGGGTGTTCAGGGAGCAATACTCCTATCTGAACCACAGTGTGGAACAGGTCGTCAGACGTCTATGCTTCACCAAGAAGGTCCTCACTGAAATCTACCACTTGCTGCCGCCACAACTCCAACCTCAGAGCAGGGCAAAGACCGCATTGCCAGTGGCTGTGAAGGTGATGGTGGCCATGAACATTTATGCATTGGGCTCCTTCAAGCCTGGAGCAGGAGATATTTGCAACATCTCCCAGTTTCACATGCAGTATTCCATAAGGGAGATAACTGAGTGTCTGTATTCCAAGAGAGCTGAATACATTTCCTTTTCTCTGACCAGAAAGCTGTAGACGGAGCAAGCACACAGCTTTGCGAGGATTACAGGCTTCCCCATGGTGCAGGATGTCACTGACTGCACGCACATTGGTTTGTGGGCGCTGCATGTAAACTCTGAGATGTACCGTAACCAAAAGGGATTCCACTCCTTCAATGTTCAGCTGGTGTGCGAACATACTCAGCGAATCATGCAGGTCAATGCCCGGTATCCTGGGAGCAATCATGATGCCTTCATATTGCGGCAGTCCATTGTCCCATCTGCAGTTGAGCCACCACGACAAACCAGAGGGTGGCTACTGGGCAACAAGGGCTATCCATTAACAACATAACTCCAGTGCGCAACCCACGCACACGTGGGCAGTGTTCATACAATGAAAGCCATGCTGCCACATAAAATATCATCGATCAGACCACTGGCATGCTGAAGCAACGCTTCCAGTGCCTGGACCACTCTGGAGGAGCCCTGCAGTACTCGGCAGAGCGGGTGTCAAGATTTGTGGTGGTCTGCTGCATGCTGGCACAACCTGGCCATCATGGGGGCACAGCCCTTGCCACCAGCCATATGCCGACCAGTTGAGGAGCAGGAGGAGAAAGAGCAAGAGGAGGAAGAGGAGGAGGAGGGGGAGGAAGAGGAAGGGAGAAGGCAACCCATACAGACCTTATCTGGCCGGGCTGCCCGTGACCGACTCATCCGGCTGCAATACCAGTAAACACAACCCCAATTCCACATTCACCAACAGTCCCACACTCCTTATCTTAACCTTTGTCACTAACCATCACATCGTCCGCTTGGCCACAATGCAAAAATAAAAGGCAACACAAAATAAACATTCCAAACCAAAATTTATAAATGAAATCATGCCATATTGCATACAAGCATAAACTAATCACCCTTGTGCATTCCCTTAGTGCCTGTCTTCCGTATGCCTTTGCCTGTCCTAGTGCTCCTATGCAGTGCTATCCCAGTGGTGCAGCATAGCTGGTGGAAGGCTGCAGACTTTCAGTGGGGAGACTGCAGATAGCCTTTTAGGACGAACTTGAGCAGCTCTGGGCCTAGAAGGCCCGGCTGTAGACTGCACCACCTCAGCATGGGCGGCAGCTGTCTGGGCTGGCTGGCTGACAGGCAAAAGCAAGGGCACTGGCAGAGTGACAGTGCTGGGAGGACGAATGCTGTCATCCTGAGAGAGCACAGCAGATTTGTGCTCCAGTTACACAGTCACTTCCCCAGGTCGGCACCTCAGCATTCCTAGTACAGGTAGACTACCCTTTATCCGCACTTCCGAAAACCGAAATCCTCTGAAAACCGAAAGGTTTCGTTCAGCGTAAGTCATGCGCACGACCCCGACCCCCGCCGACCCCCACCCCCGACCCCCCGCCGACCCCGACCCCCGCCGACCCCCACCCCGACCCCCTGCCGACCCCCCCGCCGACCCCGACCCCCGCCGACCCCCCGCCGGCCCAGACCCCCGCCGACCCCCCCGCCGACCCCCGACCCCCCGCCAACCCCCGACCCCCCCGCCGACCCCCACCCCCGACAAATTTCCCAGTCTTATAAAATACCTTCTGAAATCCGAAATTTTCCGAAAACCTAAACACGGCTGGTCCCGAGGTTTTCGGATAAAGGATAGTCTACCTGTAATCTGTTGGAGGACAGATTGCTGTGACACCCTGAAAGCCCCTTTGAATATTGGTAAGCACAGCCATGATGACAGCAGTCAAGCTGCACTTGCATAACTCCAGTCTGAGCTTCCACTGCAGCACCCAGACATTTGGTGGCTTTTGCTTGTGCTGCAATGGAAGCTGAGACATCGGCCATCAGACGTGGCATGATGGTTGGGTCCACAAGTACGCTAATCGAGTTAGCCATCATTTCCATGCTGGAAAAGATGGGCTCCAAGCTTTGCATAAAGCCCTGCATCAAGTTGGTGTCGGACTCCTCCATGCTCCTTAACATTGCACTCGGGCTTTCTGGCAGGCCTGTCAATGCACCAAGCATCTCATTGTGTATACCCATCCACTTTCTACTGCAGCCTGCCTCATTGAAGTGCTCATCTGGGTCCTCTGCAACAGAACTCGTGTGAGACCTCGCCATCTGGGGAGCTGGCACCTGCGCTATCCCTTGCCCCCTGCCCTGGCTGCAGGCCACGAGTGCCCAGTGTTTCACCACAGGCAGATCCATTGTCTAACTTATCCTCTAAAGTACGCGGAGTGTCAGTATCTGAGCTGGTGGCTGCGAGTGTGAAATCGCTGCTTTCTTCCTCTCCCAGTTCTTCCTCCTCCACCACTGCCTGGCCAGGATGCAGTTCTTGGCTATCTGATAGGAGAAAGGCATAAGGGTAGGGTTGTGGTGAGGGAGGGTAGGGAAAGCAGGAGGTGCATGCTTATATCAGTGCAGCTTGAAAATCAGAAGAGATTGTGGAATGAGGGCAAAGTGGGATGTGAGAAGGAGGATTAGGTGTAAGGATACCATCATCTTCGATTGTTTCAGCCCCACCACTGACCACGGGTTCAGAGACGGTCACTCCAATAATCTCTAGCACCATCTCCTCCATGGGCTTTCGGTCATGCAGGCACGCCTGTCCCCCTGGAGGTAGCCCCTGCTGCCTCCAGTTATGAGTCACCTTGTCAAGACAGAGGGAAGTGTGTGTGAGTGTCAGTGAGTGTGGTCCAATGTATTAGGGTGATGTGCCTGTCATGGTTGAATAGCTGGCAGTGTATGCAGGCTGTGAGGTGTGGGTGTGAGGCTTGCAGCAGTGCTAAGTGTGAAGGGCAAGGTGAAGCTATGAATGTGAGGTATGAGTCGTGATTGATAGAGATTGTTGGCAGGTGAGTGATGGGGGTGTGGTGCATTGAGCAGTGTGTGAGGCTAGTTGTGCAGTTGGTGGGATATGACATCTGAAGATAAATTCACTGACCTTGCCAACTCATGTGAGGTCATTGAGCTTTCTGCGGCACTCCATCCCGGTCCTCGGGGCTTGACTTCTGACATTGACTGCCAGGACTATCCGCTCCCACTGCCTTTGCAGCGTTTGTCTGGAGGGCTTCCTGGCCCCCTGTAGATAGAGGAACACTCTGCACCTTTTCACCAAGATCTCCGGTGCAGCATCTGAGAACTTTGGAGCACGCTTTATGCCCTGTTGCACCATAATTCAGTGTTCTTCTTTCTCACACTCTCTTTCCCAGCCACTTCCAGCACCTGCTCCTGCCAGAATGCACCTCCCCTTTAAGTGGTGCAGGCTGGCTTTAAGTACTGCAGGCTAGCTTTAAGTTTTTTTTATTCGTTTATGGGGTCAGGGCGTCACTAGCAATGTCAGCATTTATTGCCCATCCCTACTTGCCCTTGAGAAGGTGGTGGGGAGCCGCCTTCTTGAACTGCTGCAGTCCATGTGGTGATGGTTCTCGCACAGTGCTGTTAGGTAGGGAGTTCCAGGATTTTGACCCAGCAACGATGAAGGATCGGTGATATACTTCTAAGTCAGGGTGGTGTGTGACTTGGAGGGGAACTTGGAGATGGTGGTGTTCCCATACGCCTGCTGCCCTTGACTTTCTAGGTGGAAGAGGTCGCGGGTTTGGGATGTGCTGCCGAAGAAGCCTTGGCGAGTTGCTGCAGTGCATCTTGTAGATGGTACACACTGCAGCCACGGTACGCTGGTGGTGAAGGGAGTGAATGTTTAAGGTGGTGGATGGGGTGCCAATCAAGCGGGCTGCTTTGTCTTGCATGGTGTCGAGCTTCTTGAGTGTTGTTGGAGCTGCACTCATCCAGGCAAGTGAAGAGTATTCCATCACGCTCCTTACTTATGCCTTGTAAATGGTGGAAAGGCTTTGGGGAGTCAGGAAGTGAGACACTCACCACAGAATACCCAGCCTCTGACCTGCTCTTTTTGCCACAGTATTTATGTGGCTGGTCCTGTTAGGTTTCTGGTCAATGGTGATCCCCAGGATGTTGATGGTGGGGGATTCAGCTATGGTAATGCCATTAAATGTCAAGGGCTAGTGGTTAGACTCTCGCTTGTTGGAGATAGTCATTGCCTAGCACTTGTGTGGAGCAAATGTTACCTGCCACTTATCAGCCCAAGCCTGAATGTCATCCAGGTCTTGCTGCATGCAGGCACGGACTGCTTCATTATCTGTGGAGTTGCTAATGGCAATGAACACTGTGCAGTCATCAGCGAACATCCCCACTTCTGACCTTATGATGGAGGGAAGGTCATTGACGAAGCAGCTGAGGATGGTTGGGCATAGGTCACTGCCCTGAAGAACACCTGCAGCGATGTCCTGGGGCTGTGATGATTGACCTCCAACAACCACAACCACCTTCTTTTGTACTAGGTATGACTCCAGCCAGTGGAGAATTTTCCCCCCAATTCCGATTGACTCCAGTTTTACTAGGGCTCCTTGATGCCACGCTCGGTCAAATGTTGCCTTGATGCCAAGGGTAGTCGCTCTCACCTCACCTCTGAAATCCAGCTCTTTTGTCCATGTTTGGACCAAGGCTGTAATAAAGTCTGGAGCCGAGTGGTCCTGGCGGAACCCAAACTGGGCATCAGTGATCAGGTTATTGGTGAGTAAGTGTCGCTTCATTGCACTGTCGACAAGACCTTCCATCACTTTGCTGATGATTGAGAGTATGCTGACGGGGTGGTAATTGGGTGGATTGGGTTTGTCCTGCTTTTTGTGGACAGGACATACCTAGGCAGTTTTTCACATTGTCGGACAGATGCCAGTGTTGTAGCTGTACTGGAACAGCTTGGCTAGAGGCACGGCTAGTTCTGGAGCACAACTCTTCAGCATGACAGTCAGGATGTTGTCAGTACCCATAACCTTTGCTGTATCCAGTGCGCTCAACCATTCCTTGCTATCACGTGGAGTGAATCGAATTGGCTGAAGACTGACTACTGTGATGGTGGGGACCTCAGGAGGAGGCTGATATGGATCATCCACTCAGCACTTCCGGCTGAAGATGGTTGCAAACGCTTCAGCCTTGTATTTTGCACTCACGTACTGGGCTCCATCATCATTGAGGATGGGGATATTCATGGAGCCTCTTCCTCCCGTTAGTTATTTAATGGTCCACCACCATTCATGACTGGATGTGGCAGGACTGCAGAGCTTTGATCTGATCCATTGATTGTGGGATCGCTTAGCTCTGTCTATAGCATGTTGCTTCTGCTGTTTAGTTTGCATGTGGTCCTGTGTTGCAGCTTCCCCAGGTTGGCACCTCATTTTTAGGTACGCCTGGTGCTGCTCCTGGCATGCTCTTCTGCACTCCTTATTGAACCAGGTATGGTCCCTTGGCGTGATGGTAATGTTAGAGTGCGGGCTATGTTGGACCATGAGGTTACAGAATACAATTCTGCTGCTGCTGATGGCCAACAGCACCTCATGGATGCCCAGTTTTGAGCTGTTAGATCTGTTCTGAACCTATCCCATTTAGCATGGTGGTAGTGTCACACAACATGATGGACAGTGTCCTCAGTGTGAGGACGGGACTTCGTCTCCACAATGACTGTACGGTGGTCACTGCTACCAATGCTGTGCTGGACAGATGCATCTGTGACATGTAGATTGGTGAGGACGAGGTCAAGTAGGTTTGTCCCACGTGTTGGTTCTCTCACCACCTGCCGCAGGCCCTGTCTGGCAGCTATATCCTTCAGCACTTGGCCAGCTCGGTCAGTAGTAGTGCTAATGAGCCACTCTTGGTGATGGGCATTGAAGTCCCCCACCCATAGTACATTCTGTGCCCTTGCTACTCTCAATGCTTCTTCCAAGTAGTGTTCAACATGGAGGAGTACTGATTCATCAGCTGAGGGAAGCGGTAGGTGGTAATCAGCAAGAGGTTTCCTTGCCCATGCTTGACCTGAAGCCATGAGATTTCATGGGGTCCGGAGTCAATGTTGAGGACTCCAAGGGCCACTCCTTCCCGACTGTAAACTACGGTGCCGCCACCCCTGCTGGTGGGACAGGACATACCCAGGGATGTTGTTGGAGGAGTCTGAGACATTGGCTGAAAGGTATGATTCTGTGAGTATGACTATGGCAGCCTGTTGCTTGACTAGTCTGTGGGACAGCTCTCCTAATTTTGGCACAAATCCCCAGATGTTCATGAAGAGGACTTTGCAGGGTCGACTGGGCTGGTTGTGCCATTGCCGTGTCTGTAGCCGGTTCCCAGGTCGATGCCGGAGTTTGACCATACAGAAAATATAGCAATTGGACCATGTTGAAATGCATATAGACCAGGACTATTAAATTGGGCATATTGACAATGTGAACAGGAAGAAAATATCTGAGTGTGCCTGACTGCATGACGGAAAACTGGCACCTAAGTAAGAATTGTGCTTATTGGGTTGAAAAATTGTCGGCATGCTCTTACCGACCTAATTTTATCGCTGAAAAATAACATGTTGGCTGATAGGGTAAAAAATGTTACTTAAAAAATTGAAAGGATGTTATAATGAGTTAGATTCCCTGTACTCTAAATGCCAGTAATGTGTCCATCAAAAACAGTTGAAACTAGCGACCACATTTGTGTTTGTCGATATTTTTTGCTTCCCACTTGAAGCTGTGTTTTTTTTTACTCTGAAGAACCATTTGTTCTTAAATTTGTTACTATTATCAATTTTTACTTATCATTTCATATCTGTGTTGTCCATTTTTCTTAGTTTGTTTCCACAGCTCCAGCTGTTTTAATTCTCTAGCTGCTTTCATTACTTTATAATAATATGAACATTCTCCATTTCTCGCTGTTTCTGCCTTTTAATTATTAATTTTCTATAATTTTCCCTTCTTATTTTTCATTTATATCATCCAGAATCATTCTAGAATGCAAAGATAAAATCCGGCTTCTATTCTCCACTGCTAACCACCTTCTTAAGCCCCTTTCCCCGGTCTCCTCCACCCTCACTTCCGACAACAAGTGTGAGGAGCTCATGGACGTCTTTGTCTCTAAGATTGAGACCATCTGTTCAGCTGCCTCTGCCACTTCCCTTCCTTCCCCTAGCCCACCGAACCAAACTTTCTCTAAGGTTCCCCCCTGCCCTTGCCCTGAACTCACATCTTTCTCCAGTTTCTCTCCAATCTCCCCTCATGCCCTCTCCATGCTCATCTTGTCCATGAAACCCACTGCCTGCTCCCTCGACCCTATTCCCACCAAACTGCTGACCAGCCAACTTCCTTTTCTGGCTCCCATGTTAGCTGACATTGTTAATGGTTCTCGGTCCTCAGGTGCTGCCCCCCTCTCCCTCAAATCTGCTGTCATCACCCCTCTCCTCAAAAAACCAGCCCGTGACCCCTTTCGTCCTTGCAAACTACCGCCCCATCTCCAACCTCCCTTTCCTCTCCAAAGTCCATGAACGTGTTGTCACCTCTCAAATTCGTGCCCGTCTTTCCCGTAACTCCATATTTGAATCCCTCCAATCAGGTTTCCGCCCTTGCCACAGTACCGAAACGACTCTAATCAAAGTCACAAATGACATCCTTTGTGACTGTGACAAAGGTAAACTATCCCTCCTCGTCCTTCTTGACTTGTCTGCAGCCTCTGACTTGGTTGACCGCTCCATCCTTCTACAACAGTCCTTTAACTTACATATAGATTGGACTAGCCTAATCAGTAAAAATAATGAGGAGGAGGAATTCCTTGAGTGTTTGAGGGATGGTTATCTGGATCAATATGTCGAGGAACCAACTCGGGAACAGGCTATATTGGACTGGGTACTGTGCAATGAGAAGGGACTAATCAGTAATCTTGTTGTACGGGGACCCTTGGGTCAGAGCGATCATAACATGATCGATTTCTCACTCGAAATGGAGAGCGAAGAAATTGACTCAGAGACTAAGGTCCTGAATTTAAACAAGGGGAATTATGATGCCATGAGACGGGAACTGAGTAGGTCTGATTGGACAACGTTCCTGGGAGGACTGGAGGTAGATAAACAATGGCAAACATTTAAAGATAGAATGACAAAATTGCAAAAATTGTTTATACCAATCTGGCATAAAAGGAAATCTAAAAAGGTGACTCAACCGTGGATAACAGGGGAAATTAGAGACAGCATAAAATCCAAAGATAGGGCGTATAAAATAGCCAAAAAAAGCGCCAGAGCGGAAGATTGGGAACAGTTTAAGATAGAGCAAAGGAGGGCAAAGGGCATAATCAAGAGGGGCAAAATAGCTTACGAAAACAAGCTGGCGGAAAATATAAAAACTAACTCCAAAAGCTTTTATAAGTATATCAAAAGGAAAAGACTGGTGAAAACCAAAGTTGGTCCATTGCAGTCAGATACGGGGAATATATAATGGGAAATAAGGAAATGGCAGATCAACTAAATGCATACTTTGGGTCAGTCTTTACGAAGGAAGACACAAAAAACCTCCCTGGGATATCGGGAAAAATAGGGACATTGGCAAAGGAGGAACTGACGCAAATCAATATCTCTAAGGATATGGTGTTAAGGAAGCTAAAGGGATTGAAGGTGGACAAATCCCCAGGGCCTGATAACATGCATCCTAGGGTACTGAAGGAGGTGGCCCTAGAGATAGCGGATGCACTAAGGATGATTTTTCAGAATTCATTAGACTCGGGAACAGTGCCGATGGATTGGAGGGTAGCTAACGTTACCCCACTATTCAAAAAGGGGGGTAGGGAAAAAGCAGGTAATTACAGACCTGTAAGCCTTACATCAGTTGTGGGCAAAATGCTGGAGTCCATCATTAAGGATGAAATAGCGGAGCACTTAGCAAATGGGGACAGGATAGGACAGAGTCAACATGGATTTACAAAGGGTAAATCGTGCTTGACTAATCTATTGGAATTTTTTGAGGGAGTAACTGGTAGAATAGATGGGGGAGAGCCAGTAGATGTGGTGTACCTGGACTTCCAAAAGGCCTTCGATAAGGTCCCACATAAAAGATTAGCATGGAAAATTGAGGCTCATGGGATAAAGGGGAAAGTTTTGGCGTGGATAGGGAACTGGCTGTCAGATAGAAAACAGAGAGTTGGAATAAACGGCTCATTTTCTGAATGGCAGGCAGTAACAAGTGGGGTACCACAGGGATCTGTCCTGGGCCCCCAGCTGTTCACAATTTACATTAATGACCTGGATCAGGGAGTCGGATGCAGCATTTCCAAATTTGCAGACGACACTAAACTAGGAGGGGGGGTGGGCTCAGAGGAAGAGACCAGGAAGCTCCAGAGCGATTTGGACAGACTGGGCGATTGGGCGGATAAATGGCAGATGCACTATAATGTGGACAAGTGCGAAGTTATCCACCTTGGGTGCAGGAACGGGAGGGCAAATTATTATTTAAATGGCAATAGATTGGGAGAGGGGGAAGTACAGAGAGACCTGGGTGTTCTTGTACACCAGTCACTGAAGGCGAGCATGCAGGTGCAACAGGCGGTCAAGAAGGCAAACGGTATGCTGGCCTTCATAGCAAAAGGGTTAGAATACAGGAACAGGGATACCTTGCTGCAGCTGTACAGGGCACTGGTGAGACCACACCTCGAGTACTGTGTACAGTTTTGGTCGCCTCATCTGAGGAAGGATGTTCTTGCCATGGAGGGGGTGCAGCGGCGATTCACCAGGCTGATACCAGGAATGGCGGGAATGACCTATGAGGAGAGACTATGTAGTTTAGGGATGTACACACTGGAGTTTAGAAGATTGAGAGGGGACCTCATAGAAGTGTATAAAATTCTGACAGGTCTAGACAGACTGGATGCAGAAGGAATGTTTCCCTTGGCGGGTGAGAACAGAACTAGAGGACATAATTTAAGGATAAGGGCTAAACCATTTAGGACAGAGATGAGGGGGAATTTCTTCACTCAGAGAGTGGTGAACCTGTGGAACTCATTGCCACAGAGGGCAGTGTATGCCAGCTCATTAAATATATTTAAGAGGGAATTAGATATATTTCTACGGGCAAAAGGGGTTAAGGGTTACGGAGAGAAGGCGGGGACGGGATACTGAATTAAAGGATCAGCCATGATCTCATTAAATGGCGGAGCAGGCACGAAGGGCCGAATGGCCTACTCCTGCTCCTATCTTCTATGTATCTATGTAACGCCTCTCCACCATCGTCCAGCTGGGTGGGACTGCACTCGCCTGGTTCCATTCTTATCTATCTAATCGTAGCCAGAGAATCATGTGCAACGGCTTCTCTTCCCGCTCTGGCATTGTTACCTCTGGTGTCCCCTGAGGATCTATCCTTGGCCCCCTCCTATTTCTAATCTACATGCTGCCCCTTGGCGACATCATCCAAAAATACAGCATCAGTTTCCACATGTACGCTAACTACATAGGATTACATGGGATTACATAAGATATACGGCAAAGAACAGGCCATTCTGCCCAATCAGTCCATGCCGGCATTTATGCTCCGCTCGAGCCTGCTCCCGTCTTTCCTCATCTAAATCTATCAGCATAACCCTCTATTCCCTTCTCCCTCATATGCTTGTCTAGCCTCCCCTTAAATGCATCAATACTATTCGCTTCATGACACCCAGCTCTACCTCACCATCACTTCACTCGACCCCTCCATGATCTCTAAATAGTCTGACTGCTTGTCCGACATCCAGTTCTGGATGGGCAGAAATTTTCTCCAATGAAATATTGGGAAGACCGAAGCCATTGTCTTCAGTCCCCGCCACAAACTCCGTTCCCTAGCCACTGATTCCATCCCTCTCCCTAACATCTGTCTGAGGTTGAACCACACTGTTCGCAGCCTCGTTGTCATATTTGACCCTGAAATGAGCTTCCGACCACATATCCATGGCATAACTAAGACCGCCTATTTCCACCTCCGTAACCTCGCCCGTCTCCGCCCTTGCCTCAGCTCATCCACTGCTGAAACCCTCATCATGCCTTTGCTACCTTTAGACTTGACTATTCCAACACACTCCTGGCTGTCCTCCCACATTCTACCCTACGTAAACTTGAGGTGATCCAAAACTCTGCTGCCTGTGTCCTAACTCGCACCAAGTCCCGTTCACCCATCACCCCTGTGCTCCCTGACCTATATTGGCTCCCAGTTAAGCAACGCCTCAATTTCAAAATTCTCATCCTTGTTTTCAAATCCCTCCATGGCCTCGCCCCTCCCTATCTCTGTAATCTCCTTCAGCCCCACAACCCCCCGAGATATCTGCGCTCCTCTAATTCTGCCCTCTTGAGCATCCCTGATCATAATCACTCAACCTTTGGTGGCCGTGCCTTCTGTTGCCTAGGTCCTAAGCTCTGGAATTCCCTGCCTAAACCTCTCCACCTCTCTTTCCTCCTTTAAGACACTCCTTAAAACCTACCTCTTTGACCAAGCTTTTGGTCACCTGCCCTAATTTCTCCTTATGTGGCTCGGTGTCAAATTTTGTTGTCTTATAATACTCCTGTGCAGCGTCTTGGGACATTTCACTACGTTAAAGGTGCTACATAAATAAAAGTTGTTGTTGTTGTTGTATATCTTTCTGTTATCTCTGTTCTAGAACTCCATGTTTTGTCCTTAGGTAAGCCCAAAGCCACCTTAGAAGACATTCCTATTCACTCCCATTAGTTACAGCATGCATAACCAGACTGAATAGTGAACAGTAAAAGCAGATTCTTATCAAATGCACACTTGTGAAGTGTAGTACAAAGCTTCATATACTTACGTGGGACATGCACTTTAAAATGCAGTGTTAAAAAGCTGTTGTTTATATTTGCAGTATTATGACAATTTAAGATATCTTAAAGACATTTTTATCAGCTACATCATGAAAGGTGAGCTGATAATTTGGACTATTTAGATGAACAATTTACAGATTAGAATTTTCAGATGTGAAATGATGACCTACAAACTGCTTTAGTGTCCTTTACAAAGCCATAAACTTTATATACACTTTAATTAAAACTAACTCCAGTAGAGGAGCATTTAGCTTATAAAAATAGCTAACTGCAGCGACTCTGAGCACTGCTGATTGTATTATCTACCCAGCAGGAATGTTTTCGAAAGCAACTTGGAACGTGGTCAGTGGATTTATGGAGGAAAGACTATGCCAGGATCATAGAGTGTTCAGCAGGTATAAATCAGAGTGCCAAAAAGGTTAATGAAGTATTGAAAGTTATCAGTATTGGGTACTTTATTTTTTGTTGTTTTTACTATTTTAGCTACTTCATTGCTCTGCCAGTGCCATGAATGCCAATTACAGCACCAGCAAGGTAAGCAAGTTAAGAGTACTTGGGAAAAAAACACTCAAGTGTTATGCAAAACTTTAGTTGTTTATCAATGTTTTGGGGATTAGTTAGTTACCTTTATAGATGCATTGCTGTGAAATGTTAGTTTGGGGTTCTCTTGCGGGCTCAATGGATAATCGCACTTTGTGGTGCAGTACAGTACAGGAAGGTGCCAAGTTGATCTTTAGTCTGTGCTGAATTAAATAAACTCAATCAGGGCAGTAGTGCGTATGACTGGCTTGAATGTCCATGGGCTAGAGAGGGAAAAATGAACCAGGGTTCTCGCCCCTGATCACAATCCAAGCACCACTGTTGGAAAGTGCACAGGGTATTGTGGCGGAGACCACATAGGGACAGTAACACAATTCAGTATGTATAGCCAATGTTGTTATCGCTCCACGTTATGTACGGAACTTGGTTGGGTTACCGGGGCAGGTTCCCTTTAAGAGTCGTCGATTGTGTGATGACGTCATAGCCCTGCGACGAGGCCGAGTCCCTCATGTATCGATTTGTATGTGGGTTCAATGACGAGATATTTATGAAAGAGAATTTGGGCTAGATTTTCAGTATAGGCAGTTTTGGGGCGCTAACCTTAGCGCCCGCCCGAAGTTAGCGCCCGCCCCAAAGTAGCGCCCCGTTGCCGGAAATTCAGTGGCTTCGCCCTAAGAGGTTGGTGGAGCGCTAAAAGAGGCGTTCCACTACTATCTTTAGGTGCTAAGCCGGCGGTCCAGAGGGATAGCGCCCAGGCGGGGCGCAGCGCGGGTGCGGTCATTTTTGGACTGACAGCAGACCCCGTGGCGCCGACCAGCTCTTAAAGGGGGAAGGGACGAATTGGTCTGCTGCCACGCCCTGCACACTGCAGCCTTGCAAAGAGGCCTCAACACTGCTGCTCAGCCCCAGGGAGTCATGGCAACGCCAGAGAAGGCCCGTCAGCGTGCCCTGCGCTTCTCAGAGGGTGATCTGGACATAATGGTCACAGCTCTGGAGGTGAGGCGCAAGATCTTGTTCCCAGAGAGTGGGAGGAATCCAACCCACCACGACTACACCAAAGCCTGGAAGCAGATCGCCCAGAGGGTGACGTTCACCGGCGATGCCCCCAGGACCCACAAACAATGTCGTAAAAAATACAACGACCTGACCAGGATTGTCAGGGTGAGTACCCTTTCCAGTCTCCTCCTCATTCTTGCATGTACACCTGACATGATGGGCAAAGGGAGCTGAAAGTCCTATTGGCCAGCCCTCAGCCAGCAGCATTGGGACAGTCATGAGCATCAATTGGCCATTCGGCACTCTACACTCTGGCCAAGCTATTCCACCATGGGAGGCTGTGCACACTACATCAGGGCTTCACTCTGTCCAAGCTATTCCACCATGGGAGGCAGTGCACACTACATCAGGGCTTCACTCTGGCCAAGCTATTCCACCATGGGAGGCAGTGCACACTACATCAGGGCTTCACTCTGGCCAAGCTATTCCACCATGGGAGGCAGTGCACACTACATCAGGGCTTCACTCTGGCCAAGCTATTCCACCATGGGAGGCTGTGCACACTACATCAGGGCTTCACTCTGGCCAAGCTATTCCACCATGGGAGGCAGTGCACACTACATCAGGGCTTCACTCTGGCCAAGCTATTCCACCATGGGAGGCAGTGCACACTACATCAGGGCTTCACTCTGGCCAAGCTATTCCACCATGGGAGGCAGTGCACACTACATCAGGGCTTCACTCTGGCCAAGCTATTCCACCATGGGAGGCAGTGCACACTACATCAGGGCTACACTGCACACTTACAGCCCGTCCTTTCTCTTGCAGGCTAAAGTAGCCTTTAATCGCCAGGCCCGTGCCAGGGGTGGCCGCGCCAAGCTGCAGAAGCTCACTCGGCTGGAGGAGCGCATGTGTGTGCTCATGGGAGCCCGTGTGCTCGTCCCCACAGCGTGCGGAGTAGCCGACCCTCCACTGCCCGGCAATGGTAAGGACCTCGCCTTTTGGCCCTCTCGCGTCGCACTGGCCCATCCGAGCTACCTCCTTTGCCACTGTCCCACCAATGCGCTGAATGCCACCAGTCCTAACTCCCTCGCTGACGCCGTCTCCTCACTCTGAAGCTACTCTTGTGCATTCCTGCTTTCAGCTGGTGACGACCAGGACCCTGAAGCTGCCAGTGACAGCACCTCCGAGCAGGAGGAGGAGGAGGAGCAAGCCGGACCATCGGGGGAACAGTCACGTCCCGCAGGAGAGGAGGAAATGCTTGACACCTCCTCACTGGACGAGTGCCTGGAGGAACTGTCGCAGGGCAATGCAGCTTCTGGGACCAGTGGCGTCCAGCCACCCAGGAGCCGTGCGCGTGGCCCGCAGCCTTCCCCCCAAAGGGGGCAAGGATCAGAGGGGAGTGCTGCTGATCGGCACACTCGCCGCCACCAACGTGGCAAGGGTCCCCTAGTTCGGCCCCCTCCTCCCCAGCGGGAGAGTCGCGACTCCAGTCCGGACACCTTCACCTCGGAGGAGGTGCGGAAGCTGGATAAGATGGCCGAGGATTCGGACCGGCGCCACACGGAGCTCATGAGCGTGGTGGGGCACATGCCTGAGGCCATCGAGTCGCTGGCGACCAGTGTGCGCGAGTTCGGGGCAGCAACTGCCGCGAGTGGCCGCATGCTGACTGATGCCGTCAAGACCCTGGCGGATGTGATGCGGGCGCACACCAGGACAACAGGGGCACTCACTGCTGCCACATGCGCTGTCTCAGGCAGGCATCGCCAGGGCAGCCGCCGCGCTGGACCATCCCAGCAAGCCGCCCCTCGGCTGATTGTTGCGGATCCTGCAGTGCGGGCCCGGCCGAGTGCCACTGCGCCACAGCACCAGCCAGCGCATCCCAGACGCCAGCTGGCCCACATTGCGCCATCCGTCGCCGCCATTCCCCCACTGGGGCGTCAAGGGCAAGCGGCTGCAGCTGATGGTGGCCAGGCTCAGGTGCGCCACTCAGCAGACGGCCCCTCGAGGCCCAAACGCCGTGTAGGCCGCCCCCCAGCGGCATCTGGCGGAAGGGCATCTGAGCCTCAGGCGCTTTCCCCCAGCCTCGCAGCAGCCACTGGGCAGAGCTTGCGAAGGAGCAGCAGGCCGGGCAGGGGAGGCAAAAGGCTGGGCAAGGTCTCGCCCTCGCGGGCCACTCAGTAGAGGGTGTGGCCAGCTTTCCTTTTATATGGCGGTGGCCATCTTTATTTTGCCCATGGTTGTGTTGTTGGAGGGCTTATTTTTTGCGTTAGGCCGACGTTGAGGCCCGGTTTGAAGAAATGTGGAGCGACTCCTCCCCAGTTTGTGGGAGTAAGTCGTTTGTTGGGCTTTTTGTGGGGCCCGTTTATTGTTTTTGGGGATTCATGTGGGAAGGGCTTTTCATTTTTGTGTAATAAATAATTATCTTTATTCATGCAGTCTCCATGGTTGTTCTTCTTAGTGTTTGTTGGCTTCGCCGGCTGAGGGCTGCATTCATCTTCCCTCATGGCCCCTGGCCATTCCCTGACAGGGGGCTTAGAAGTACCGTGTAATAAGGTGGCGTCGTGCGGCCCTTGGCCCTGGTCGCTCCCTCCTGGGAACGTACTCCTGCTCCTCCTCCTCCTCCTCCTCATGCTCCTCCTGCTCCTCCTCCTGAGGTGCTGGTCCAACGTCAGGTGGCAGTGCCTGAGTCCTGCGGATAGCCAGGTTGTGTAGCATGCAGCAAACCACCACAAATTGGGAGACCCGGTCCGGCGAATACTGGAGAGCTCCTCCGGAGCGATCAAGGCAGCGGAACCGCTGCTTGAGGACCCCAATAGTTTGCTCGATGATGTTGCGGGTGGTTTGATGGCTCTCGTTGTAGGCCTCTTCAGCAGCGGTCCTGGGCGCGCGGAGCGGGGTCATGAGCCAGGTGCACAAAGGATAGCCTTTGTCCCCGAGTAGCCATCCTCTTGGGGGAGGCTGTGCCTGGAACATGTCATGCACAGTACTCTGCCGCAGGATAAAGGCATCGTGGCTGCTGCCTGGGAAGCTGGCATTGACTGCCATGATGCGCTGCTTGTGGTCACACACCAGCTGCACATTCAGAGAATGGTAGCCCTTCCTGTTGCGATACTGCTCGCCATGCTCCAGAGGGGCCCGCAAAGCCACATGCGTACAGTCAATGGCGCCCTGCACCAAGGGGAATTCCCCGAGTCTGGAAAATCCCAATGCGCGCTGATGCTGGCTCTCCAGGGCCATGGGGAAGGAGATGAATTGGCTTCTCCTTCTGAACAGTGCTTCGGTCACCTGGCGGATGCAGCGATGCGCGCCGTACTGGGAGATGTTTGCTATGTCCCCAGCAGCGTATTGGAAGGAGCCGGTGGCATAGAAGTTCAATGCCACCGTCACCTTCACTTCCACCGACAGAGACGTCCTGCACCTGAGCTTTGGCCGCAGATCTTGGCGAAGCAGGTGGCAGATCTCTGCAATCACCTCCTTTCGGAATCGGAGCCTTTTAACACATCGCGCGGCACTCATGTTTAGGTAGGAGCGCTGCTGGCGGTATAGCCTGACTGGGTAAGGCCTACGTGGCCGACGCCTGTAGCCCCCTCTGCCTCTAGCCAGGGCTGCCCCTCTCACAATGCGTCTGCGAGCCCTACGGACATGGAGCTGCAGCTCCGCGTTGGCACCCCATGCAACCCCCATCAAATCCTGGCAAACACTCAAATTTCCAAAAGGCCACTTGCAGCACTCTGGCCTGAGTCCAAAAATACCTGAGCTCTTGCTGCTTGAAACCAGTTAGCTATCCTCCTTGTTGTGTCTCCAGAAATGCGTTGCACAAGAGTGTTTTCTGAAAAAAGGCTGGCCTTTATACTGGAGAGCACGTCCCCTTTAATTTGCGCCCCCCGGGGCCCGCGCTGGTTGTGTTGCGTTCCTTTTTCCAAACGCTCCGGCCGCCAGCCGCACAATGGGGCGGTCCGACTGAAGTTTGGAATCGGGGCGGCCAAAGGGCGTTGCACGAGGATGTGACGTCATTTTCTGCGCGCGCATCCGGCCGGGCGCTAAACTTTGCGCCGGCGCTAACGGGCAACTTAATTTGGGGCGGGGCACAAACAGCGCTGCGCACGGGCGCTACACGCATAGCGCCCGAAAATCACTTCTCTTAAGGCGCTAACTGCTGGCGCTAGCAACTGAAAATCTAGCCCTAAGTTTTTATCTAAAGTCTGTTCAACTCTTTTTAACAGCATTACAGGAGACACCACGCTAATGATCCATCTAAAAGCGAAACTAAAACCAAACTGCTTGTCTCTCACATGCCCTCTGCTGGTCAGGCATAAGTAATCAATCAGGCAAACATGCTGGTAAGGCATCATAATCAAACAGGCAAATACCATCACTATTTGCTGATATCATTACATCTCCCTTTCTTAAAACAAAAGAATTTTACTTTTAACTAACAACATGTTTTCTTTGTATTAATCTGCATTTTAACTGTAACACTTAATGAACTTCCATTAACATTATCATTATCAAGGTTTTTTAACCTTGCTTTGTGTGTTCACATGAAATATGTAAATACACTAGAACTTGAAGAAAGAATAAGATAACATTACTTCCTTCGATAACAATAGTCCTTAAATTTGCTCAATGAGTCTCTCAGGAGGCTTCACTTGTCTTGAGGATTTTCTGATTGATTGTCCTTGAATCTGAGTTGTTGCCTCCGATGATGATTTCTCAGCTGTGTGATTAGGTTGTTCAACAGTATCAGGCTTTTGACCTGCTGTGTGATCAGATTGTTCAACAGTATCAGTCTTTTGACCTACTGTGGCTGGTCCCCTGAGAAGATCTCGACGATTTCTTCTCAGAACAGCACCCTCATCTGTCTGAATGGTGTATGATCTTGGTTGAACTTCACTCAGGACCGTTCCCTTCTGAGTCCATATGTTTGTTTTGTCTTTGAACCTTACTTGGTCACCAGTGTGGAGTTCAGGTAGGTTTTGTGTTCCTCTGTCATAGTAGTACTTTTGCTTTTCTTTCTGTTGTTCTTTGAACTTCCTCACTTTCTCCCCCTCTTTTGTTTTCAGGAGGTTCTCCGGGATGGGTAGGTTTGACCTTAGCCGACGTCCCATAAGGAGTTGGGCTGATGACTTACCACACTCGAGCGGCATTGTGCGGTATACAAGTATGGTCTGGTAGAAGTCAGTTCCACTGTCTTTTGCCTTGTACATCAGTCTTTTCACTGTCTGGACCGATTTTTCCACTAGTCCATTGGACTGTGGAAAGTGAGGACTTGACGTTGTGTGGACAAAGTCCCACTCTTTGGCAAAGTGTCGGAAACTTGCATTGTAAAACTGGGGTCCGTTGTCTGTGAAGACCTCGCTTGCCACGCCATGTCTGGAGAATATGGCTTTCATACATCTTATCACAGCATCTGCAGTGGTAGTGTACAGTCTACAAACCTCTGGATACAGGGAGTAATAGTCTGTGACTACAAGATAGTCCTTCCCTTGACATACGAATAGGTCAGCGCCTACCTTCTGGTAAGGTCTGTCTGGTGCTGGGTGTGGCTTTAGTGGTTCTACCGGATTGCTTGCTCGATATTTCAGGCATATTGTGCAGTTTGACACCTCATTTGTCACATCTTGGTTGATTCGTGGCCAGTACATCACCTCTCGTGCTCTTTTCTTACACTTTTCGATTCCCAGATGTCCTCCATGGATCCTTTTTAGCATCTCTTTTCTCAGACACTTTGGGATAACTATTTTACTTCCTTTGTAGATGATGTCTTCGACCACTGATAGTTCCGCCCTGCAGTTCCAGTACTCTGCCATGTCAGGTGAGCAGTCTTGCTTCATGTTGGGCCATCCATCCAAGATGCTTTTCCTCAGTCGTCTCATTGTTTCTTCTTTGTTTGTCTCAGTCTTTATGAGCTCCATTTTTGCATCTGCTATGGGCAGTGCACTTGTGATCATGTCCACGTAGGCGTTCACTTTTTCATCCATTTTGGTGTTTGCGGGCTCACTTGGGTCAACAGCTCTGGACAACGTGTCTGCTGTATACATCAGCTTACCCGGTGTGTACGCAACATTCAGTGTATAGCGTTGCAGCCTGATCATCATTCTTTGTATTCTAAGCGGACAGCTATTTAGTGGCTTTTGGAACAATGCAATCAAGGGCTTATGGTCAGTCTCTACACTGATTGCTTGTCCTGCCACAAACTGGTGAAATCATTCACAGGCGTATGTGATGCTGAGCAGCTCCTTTTCTATTTGAGCATATCGCGTCTCCGCGTCTGTCATTGAGCGCGATGCATATGCAATAGGTTGCCAGTAGTCATATTTTTGCAGAAGAACGGCACTGAGCCCACTCTGTGATGCATCTGATGATATCTTGATGGGTCTCGCTGGGTCATAAAACCTCAGAACTGGTTCCTCTGTGAGCAGTTTCTTTAGATCACTCCATGACTTCTCATGGTCATGAGTCCATTCCCATTCTATGTTCTTTTCAGTTAGTCTTCTCAGTGGTCCAAAGATGTGTGGGTTAGGTTGATTGGCTATGATAAATTGACCCTTAGTGTTAGGGGGATTAAATACATGGGGTTATGGGGATAGAGTGGGATATGTGTTGGTGTAGGGGTTATGGGGATCGGGTGGGATATGTGTCGGTGCAGGCTCGATGGGCCGAAATGGCCTCTATCTGCACTGTGAGGTTTCTGTGATTCTGTGATTCTGTGATCTTTTCTGAGAGGTTGGATATGAATTTACCCATGTAGTTGATCATTCCATTAAACCTCTGCACGTCCTTTTTGCATTGTGGCTTTGGCATATTCTCAATGGCGGACACCTTTCTGGGATCTGGTCTGATGCCCTCACTGCTAAGGATATCTCCCACGAATGTCAGTTCTGCCACCCCAAGCTGGCATTTCTCTCTATTCAGCTTCAGGTTTGTTTTCCTTGTTGCTTTCAGCACTTTTTTCAGTCTCTCGTCATGCTCAGTTCTCGTGGTTCCCCATACTATGATGTCATCTATTGATGTATCAACTCCCTCCAGGTGCTCATAGATCATATGGATAGTTTTGTGATACACTTCAGGAGCTGAGGCAATGCCAAATGGTAACCTTAGGAATCTGTATCTGCCAAATGGACTGTTGAACGTGCACAGTCTTGAACTTGCCTCGTCCAATTTCATCTGCCAAAATCCTGATGATGCATCTAACTTGCTGAAATACTTTGCATTTGCAAACTGTGACATGATTTCCTCACGTGTAGGAAGCTTGAAGTGCTCTCTCTTTATTGCTCTGTTTAGATCTCTTGGATCCAGGCAAATTCTGAGCTTTCCATTCTTTTTGTCCACTACGACGAGGGAACTCACCCACTCAGTTGGCTCATCTATCTTCTGAATCACGTTCAGGCTTTCCATCCTGTCCAACTCTGCCTTCAGTTGCTTTTGAAGAGCAAACGGAACTTTTCTGCATGGATGTATGACCGTTGGCATACTTTTATCTACTCTGATCGTGTGTTCTCCTGGAATGCAGCCTAGACCCTTAAATAGGTCGTTGTACTCTTTCATGAGTTCATCATAGACTGTCTCTCCTTCGCTTTCCACAACGAGGACTCTCTTTACCAGGTTCAGTCTCTCACAGGCTTTTAAACCTAGTATGGCTTGCACATCCTTTGGCACCACGATTAATGCTAACGTGTGCCCTCTGTCCTTGTGTGTCACTTTGACAGTGCATCTTCCTTTCACTGGTATATCAGTACCTGAGTATCCTGTCACTTTCACTTTTATTCCATGTATCTTTGTTCTGGGTCTAATTTTCTTAAAATCAGTCTCTGATATCACATTAACTTGTGCTCCAGTATCCAATTTAAATGGAATGTGTATGTCATTCACTTTTATGTCAACATCCAGTCTCCTTTTTCTTCTTTGTTTTCAGACACAACATCTACATAGAACTCCTCTATCTCGCTTTCATCTACTGCATGGACCTTGCTTTGTTGCGCTTGGTTCTTGCAGCAATGGGCATAATGGTTGTTTTTGTTGCAACTATTGCATTTTTTACCATGTGCTGGACACTTTCTTGGTGGATGCTGTGTACCGCATCGACTACATGACTTTCGATTGTCCCTTTCATTTTCGTTCGCTGGCCACACCTCTTTTTTCACATTGGCGCTCTTTTTGTTAAACGGTTTGTATCCGTTCTTTCTCACTGCATCCACGTTGCAGCTACTGTCATTGAACAGCTCCTTTGCCTGCGACTTCACAGTCTCTGTAGCCCTACACAGTGCTATGGCTTTTCCCAGGTCTAGATCTTGCTCTCTTAGCAGTCTTTCCCTTAAACCATTATCTGGAATACCACACACCAGTCTGTCTTTTATCAGCGAGTCTGTCAGTCCCCCAAATTCACATGTTTTGCTTTGGTTTCTCAGTTCAGTCACATACTGATCAATAGTCTCTCCCGTTTTCTGTACACATGTGAAAAATCTGTGCCTCTCAAATGTCACGTTACGTTTAGGTATGCAGTAGGCCTCAAACTGTTCCATTATTTTATCTAGCTTCATTTTGTCTCCATCAGCAGCGAATGTGAAGTTATTATACACCTCCAGCGCTTCATCACCCACGACATGTAAGAACACTGACGATTTCTTTTTATCACTTTTCTCGTCAGCTCCGATTGCTGATAAATACAACTCCAAACGTTGTTTGAACCTTCTCCAATTTTCAGCCACATTACCTGTCAACTGAAGCTTCGCCGGTGGGAGTAAACCTTCCATTTTTTCACTTCGTTAGCTATTCTCCAATGGTAAGTAACGATGTTCTCTTTTGGCTTGCTAATATGTGGAGAGCTGATTTCACTTTAGATTTTTCCTCTTCATCTCTTTCAATCACTTCTGACACCATGTATCAATTTGTATGTGGGTTCAATGACGAGACATTTATGAAAGAGAACGAGTTTTTATCTAAAGTCTGTTCAACTCTTTTTAACAGCATTACAGGAGACACCATGCTAGTGATCCATCTAAAAGCGAAACTAAAACCAAACTGCTTGTCTCTCACATGCCTTCTGCTGGTCAGGCATAAGTAATCAATCAGGCAAACATGCTGGTAAGGCATCATAATCAAACAGGCAAATACCATCACTATTTGCTGATATCATTACACCTCAGTCCATGCGGAGAGTTAATAAAGCTAACACGCGTTTTACTTTGCTGCTACGAAAGTCTCGCAATCTGTTGATTTCCAGCGACTCCTACATTTGTGACCCCGTTTCTCTTTTGGACGTTTCCAAAGACTTTATCCGAGATGGCAACGAATGCCGTTTCTCTCAAATTACCGGAGTTTTGGGAACGACAGGCTGCCGCTTGGTTCGCCCAGGCCGAGGCTCAGTTTGCACTCTGGGACATCACCGCGGACGACACGAAGTATTATTACATCATCTCTGCTCTCGGCAGATCCACCGCGGCCAGAGTTGTGAGCCTGCTCGAGGATCCCCGGAGCACCACAAATTTGCGACGCTGAGAACGCACCTCCTAGAGACTTTTGGACTAACTGAACCCGAGCGCGCACGCCAGCTCCTCTCTCTACCCGGGCTTGGCGACTCCAAGCCCTCAGAACTGATGGACCACATGTTAACCCTTCTGGGCAAGCACAAGCCGTGCTTTCTCTTCAGAGAACTGTTCCTACAACAGCTGCCAGGGCAGGTATGGTCGGCTTTAGCCAACTCTCATATTAGTGATTTCCGCGACCTGGCCAAGGAGGCCGACAAATTTTTCTCCGCCGGGCAACAGTACTGCGTGGCCATGCGGGGCCCTGCCCCCACCGCCACGGCCCAACGGCGGCAGCCCCCAAGCAGGTGCTTCTACCACGCGCAGTTCGGCCCCAAAGCTAAGAAGTGCCGGCCCTCGTGCAGCTTTACCGCGTCGGGAAACGCGAAGGCCCCCTCATTAGCTACCATGGCTGTCGGCCGTTCAGGTAGTCTGTTATTCATTACGGACACTGACTCTGGACATCGTTTCCTCTGCGACACGGGTGCCCAGGTGAGCATCCTGCCCGCGTCAATCGTAGACATACAGGGGGCAACCACAGCCCCGCCCTCGAAGCCGCCAACGGCAGTTCCATCCGTACCTTCGGGAAATGGAGCGTGGCGCTGTGTTTTGGCGGGCAGCGTTTCGCTTAGGACTTTGTTACAGCAAAAGTGTCCACCCCCCTTCTCGGCGCTGACTTTCTCTGCGCCAATGGCTTTTTGGTGGACGTCAAGAACCGATGTCTCGTCAACGCTGAGACTTTCAGTTCGCTCCCGTGTTCGCTCAGTGGTTCTGGCACGACAAAGTTGTCCAGCGCACTCTCGGCCTCTGACGAGTTTTCCCGCCTCCTCGATGGGTTCCCGGACCTCACGAAGCCCACTTTCTTGTCCGCCGCCACCAAGCACGGGGTAGAACACTACATTCCGACCACCGGTCCGCCTGTCTAAGCCCGCGCTCGGTGCCTCGACCCGGGGAAACTCGCCATCGCTAAAGCCGAGTTCGACACGATGGAGCGCCTCGGCATCATTCGCCGGTCGAACAGTCCGTGGGCCTCGCCCCGCCACATCGCACCGAAACCAGGCGGCGGTTGGCGCCCGTGCGCCGATTACCGGCACCTCAACGATGCTACGACCCCCGACCGCTACCCGATTCCACACATCCAGGACTTTTCCACCTGCCTGGCCGGAAAAGTTGTTTTCTCTAAAGTGGACCTCATTCGGAGTTACAACCAAGTCCCCGTCCGGCCGCAGGACATCCCAAAAACTATGGTGATCACCCCGTTCGGGCTGTTCGAATACCTCCGCATGCCATTCGGTCTCAAAAACGCCGCTCAGGCTTTTCAACACCTAATGGGCACCGTGTTATGGGACCTGCCATTCCTGTTCGTCTACCTGGACGGCATTCTCTTCGCCAGTGCCTCCAGGACAGAGCATGTGTCCCACCTCCGGACTGTCTTCGAACACCTCAGCCAGCACGGCCTAATCGTCAACCCGGCCAAGTGCCAGTTCGGGCTGTCCTCGATCGACTTTCTCGGGCACCGCATCACGAAGGACGGGGCAGTGCCACTGCCGTCGAAAGTGGAGGCTGTGAAGGATTTTCCGTGACCCCTCACCGTGAAGGCCCTGCAGGAGTTTTTGGGCATAGTGAACTTTTATCATCGCTTCATTCCCTGGGCAGCCCAGCTTATGCGGCCCCATTACGAGGCCCTCAAATGCAAGCCCGCCAAGCTCGCCGTCGACTGGTCCGAGGAGATGGCCAAATCTTTCACGGACACGAAAAGGGCCCTGGCTAACACAACCATGCTGGCGCATCCGTTGCCCGATGCGCCGATCGCTCTCACCACTGACGCTTTGGACTATGCTGTCGGCGCCATCCACGGACTGTGGGTCAACGGCACTTGGCAGCCGCTCGCCTTCTTCAGCCGGCAGCTCTGCCCCAACGAGCGGAAGTACAGCACCTTCGATCACGAGCTTCTCGGCCTCTACCTCACCGTCCGACACTTCCATTTCCTGCTGGAGGCCCGCCCGTTCACAGCGTTCGTGGACTACAAGCCATTGACCTTCGCCATGGCCAAAGTATCCAAGCCGTGGTCAGCCCATCAGCAGCGCCAACTTTCCTTCGTCTCCGAGCTCACGACGGACATCCAGCATGTGGCTGGGAAAGACAACCCCGTCGCCGACTGTCTCTCCTGGGCCGTCGCCAGCGCCGTACACCTCGGCATCGACTACACCCGCATGGCGGCCAACCAGGCCTCCGACCGGACGTCCAGGCCTACAGGACGGCTGTCACGGGCCTTCAGTTAGTGGACGTCGCGTTTGACGATGCTGGCACCACGCTCCTGTGCGACGTCTCCGCTGAACAGCCATACCCCGTCGTGCCCGACGGGTGGAGACGGCAGGTTTTCGACACCGTCCATAGCCTTTCCCACCCGTGCAGGAAGCCGTCACAGGAGCTGGTGGCGGCTAAGTTCATCTGGCACGGGCTCAAGAAGGACGTTCGCGACTGGGCCAATACCTGCGTGGTATGCCAGTGCTTGAAAGTGCATCGCCATACTAAGGCCCCGTTGGCGCCTTTCGCGGTGCCCAAGAGGCAGTTCGACCATGTTAACGTGGACCTGGTGGGGCCACTGCCGCCCTCCCGTGGGTTCACCCACCTCCTCACGATGGTCGACAGAACCACCCGATGGCCGTAAGCCACCCCACTGTCATCAACAACATCCGTCAATGTGGCTCGGGCGTTCATCAACACTTGGGTCGCCCAGTTCGGCGCCCCATTTGACATTTCCTCCGACCAGGGGCCCCAGTTCACTTCGGAGCTCTGGAACACTGTCGCCCAAGGCCTCGGGTTGAGACTCCACCGCACCACCGCATATCACCCTCAGGCTAACGGGCTGTGCGAACGGTTTCATCGCTCCATGAAGGCCGCGCTCCGGGCCAGCCTCCGGGACGACAGTTGGATCGACAGACTCCCGTGGGTCATGCTGGGACTCAGGACTGCCCCCAAGGAGGACCTCCAGTCCTCGTCCGCCGAGCTCGTCTACGGGCAGCCGCTGCAGGTTCACAGGGATTTCATCCCCAATGCCACGGACCCTTGGTCCGCAGCCCGTCAGCGGTCCGCCCTCCTGGACAACGCCAAGGTTTTCGCGCCGGTGCCCACGTCGCAGCACGGTCTCCCTCAGTCCCACGTTCTGCCTGACCTTCGTGCGGCGGAGTACATTTTCGCCCGCCACGATACCCACCGGGGACCTCTTCACCCACCCTACGACGGACCATTCCGCATCCTGGAAGCCGGGGACAAGGCCTTCGTGGTGGATGTCGGCGGTAAGCCGGACTACATTTCCATGGCTCGTCTTAAGCCGGCAAACCTGGATCTGGAACGACCCGTTGGGTTGGCTCAGCCCCCGCGGCGGGGCCGACCTCCGGCTTCTGCACCCTCAGCCCACCACCGAGCGCCCGGGGACCCTCCGGCGACCCCCCCGGTCCCCGCCCCGGACTTAAGGAGCAGTTTCAGCCGTGTGATCCGGGCCCCTCAACGACTGACATTGCCAGTTCTAGTGAATTCTGGGGGGACGTATGTGGCGGAGACCACATAGGGACAGTAACACAATTCACTATGTATAGCCAATGTTGTTATCGCTCCACGTTATGTACGGAACTTGGTTGGGTTATCAGGGCAGGGCCCCTTTAAGAGTCGTCGATTGTGTGATGACGTCATAGCCCTGCGACGAGGCTGAGTCCCTCAGTCCATGCGGAGAGTTAATAAAGCTAACACGCGTTTTTCTTTGCTGCTACGAAAGTCTCGCAATCTGTTGATTTCCAGCGACTCCTACAGTATGAGCATTCAGTGAGAACCAGTTGGGCTTGACTGTGCTGTCCTTCACAGTCAAAGCATGCCTACACTCACTGCCCAAACTGTCACATGAAGAACAGTCATTTGAATTGGAATGCTGCCAGTGGCCAAGGAACCATATTCCAGCATGAGTCAGCAACTTCAGGAGACGAGGGGTGTAAGGGAACAGAGAACTTTTTCCCATTCCTGTTCGGAATGGTTCACCTGAAAGGTGAAATTGGAATATGTTAATTTTAGGCCAATACAGTACTTACCAGAGTTGTTAATAACTAACCACCTTGGCCATGATGACCAGCGAAATTGTTACATAACACATGGATGCCCACATGTTTAAAACTAGGCAGAGACCAGGATTAGATTGCAGTCACGTGTACTGATTTTTTCAGATCATTATCTGATGCTTGCAGTGAAGTATGACTGCCATTATTAAATTCGCAACCCTGCCCTGGAAAATCTTTTAAGTTTGCGTTTATGTGTGAATACATTTATCAAAATGACAGATGAAAGTGCTGGGCAGTAGAATTTTTTTCCCCATTTTATATTCAGTCTGGCAGCAAGCACATCAGATATTCCATTTCATTTATGACATAAGAAGAAGAAGAACAGAATGGCCGTACTTGTCAGTAAAAGAATACTAGAAATGAAATCACAGGCACTGAGAGCCTAAAAGAAAGCCGGCACCTTTACAAAATACACCAGTGGTTACTTCAGCAAGATTTTCTGATTAAGTCTGGAAAAAAACTCCCTCCCAACTCACTTACAGCTGCACATACAAAATCCCAACTGTCCAGACTTTGGCCCGCCATTCACCATGACATTTCTGCAACTACTGATCTGCTCAACCACACCCTCACCACCACCTTTGATGACCTAGTCACTCTTGAAACAATTACTCTCTCTCACCCTGGCCGTTCCCCTTATTGCGGCCCTCATCTTCATTCCCTTAAGTCCAAGGGACACAAATTTGAATGGATATGGCAGACAACTGGTTCAGCCATTCACCACCAGGTCTGGCTGGACCACATAAAGCATTATTGGGTCCTGCTCTCATCTGCCAAACTGCTCACTATTCCAGGAATATTCTGGAATGAAAAGATAACCCTCAGCTTCTATTCTCTACTGCAAATGTCTTCTAAAACCCCTCTCTCCTGTCTCCTCCACCCTCACCTGCAACGACAAGTGTGAGGAGCTCATGGATGTCCTTGTCTCTAAGAGTGAGACCATATGATCAGCTGCCTCTGCCACTTCCCTCCCTTCCCCTAACCCACCGGACCAAACTTCCTCTAAGGTTCCTGTTAGATCCGTGTGTTAATGGAGACACGGAATGCAGGAGTTGATTTAACAAGTGTTTACTGAACAAAGTCTGGAGGTGAACTAACAACACAAGACGCTCCACAGGCTTATATACCCGAGTGGTCACTACTGGTACTACAGTATACAGGGGCTTCAAAAACATAGTTCTTCTTAAAGGTACATACACTACAATTCCTCCCCTTTTAGATAAATAGCACATAACATTTTAAGTAATCATTAAATAACATTTTTACAAGAACAATAATATACACATTTGCTGAAGTTAATCAATTACAAATTCAGTCTCTCTGGAGGCTTCCTGACTCGGTCCGGATAACGCCTCGGCAGTGTAGTAGGTTCTTTTGGCAAGGTCGATTCGGCTTCAATGCTAGTGTCGGGATTATCTGGTTCCAGTATTACCGGATCGGAGGTAGATACTATGGGTATCTCTGCTTCATCACTAGGCATATAAAGTGGTGGTGTAGGTTGTCCTTTTTCGGATGACTCTATGATCTGGTCAGTATGGCGCCTTATTATGCTTTCTCCAATGTCCATGGTATACATCAGCGGTCCTAGTCGTGTGCAAATAGTTCCAGGCTGCCATTTCTCGGTACGGTAGTCCCGGGCCAAAACTGGTTGACTTATCTGGAAGGATCTAGTTGGCCTTTCATTCATGCTTTGAAATTGCCGGTTCTCTACGTCCCTTCTGACGTTTGGCTTGACCAAATCCAGCCGGCATCTTAGTCTTCTATTGAAAAACATCATGGCGGGGGTTTGGTTTGTAACCACATGTGTTGCATTCTTGTACGCAAATAAGAAGTTATCTACCTTATGTTGTAGATTTATGTCTTCATTACCCATGGCCTTTATGGCCTTCTTGAAGGTCTGGACAAACCTTTCAGCCAATCCATTGGTGGCGGGATGGTATGGGGCGGACGTGTAGTGCTTAGCCCCATTGTTTTTTAAGAGCTTCCTGAATTCTTCGGATACAAATTGCGGTCCATTATCAGAACAGATCTGTTCAGGCAGCCCATTCCTGGTGAATATGGTCCTTAATACTGTGATGGTTTTTTCTGTGGTGGTGGAGGACATCTTTATTACCTCCGGCCACTTGGAGTGTGCATCCACCGCGATTAAGAACATTGAGTCCATAAATGGACCAGCAAAGTCGATATGTACCCTTTGCCATGGAGATGAGGGCCACTCCCATGGATGTAGAGGGGCTTGTGGTGGGGCGTTTTGGACCTTCTGGCATCCTAGACAGCTCTTGGTCACTTCTTCGATGTCTCCATCGATACCTGGCCACCACACAAATGCTCTGGCTAAGTTCTTCATTTTCACTCCACCCAGATGCCCCTCGTGAAGCTCCTTTAGCACTCTATCCCTGAGTTTGGGTGGAATCACCACTCTGGATCCACACATCAAGGTTTTCGGCACACTGACAGCTGTTCTCTTCTTTGCGAGAATGCTGGCAACAGTGGTTCGCCATGTGCTGGCCATCCCTTCACCGTTAAATCGTAGACTCGTGAGAGAGTCGGGTCATTTCGCGTTTCATTTTCAATGGTAGAATTTGTCACCGGTAGACATTCCACTATGGTCGAGTGGAATATCTCCACTGGGTCCACTGTAGGCGCCTCTTCCACCGTTGGCAACGGTAGGCGCGATAACCCGTCAGCATTCCCATGCTGTTTTGTTCCTTTGTACTCTATGTCATATTGGTGTGCCCCTAGGAAAAGGGACCACCTCTGTAGCCTTTGCACTGTCATAATGGGAACACTCTTTTTAGGGTTGAATATGGAGACGAGGGGTTGATGGTCAGTCAACAAGGTAAACTTTTGTCCGTGTAGGTAATGGTTGAATTTCTTCACCCCCCACACCAGGCTGAGTGCTTCCCTGTCGATCTGGGCATAGTTACGCTCAGCTGAGTTCAATGAGCGTGACGCAAAAGCTATCGGCCGCTCCGAGCCATCAGAGAATCTATGCGATAATACCGCTCTCACGCCGTAAGGGGATGCATCGCACGCCAGTCTGATTGGCAGTGATGGGTTGTAATGAGCCAACACTTCCCTGGACGTGATCAAGCCTTTGCATTTATGGAAGGCACGTTTACAGTCTTCGCTCCATTTCCAAACTACTCCCGTTTGTAGCAGTGCGTTAAGCGGGTGCAGAACCGTCGACAAGTTTGGTAAAAATTTATGACAGTAATTTACTAATCCCAGGAACGACCTTAATCATGAGACATTTTCAGGCGCTGGGGCCTTTACGACCGCTTCAATTTTTTCAGGTGACTTATGCAACCCTTCTTCGTTAATGACATGGCCACTATATGATATTTGTTTCTGGAAAAATTCGCATTTGGGGCGATTTGCTCGTAGTCCCCGTTCTCTCAGCCTCGTGAGCACCTGCTCCAAGTTGGCAAGGTGCTCGTTGTCGTTTTCTCCTGTTACAAGGATGTCGTCTAGGTAGCATTGAGTCCCCGGAATCACTTGCAGGACTTGCTCCATAGCTCTTTGCCAGATAGCTGGAGCTGATGCTACTCTGAAAACCAGTCGATTGTACTGTAACAGGCCTTTGTGTGTGTTTATCGTGAGATACTTTTTAGAGGCCTCCTCAACCTCCATCTGTAGATATGCCTGTGCTAAGTCAATTTTGGTGAAACGTTTCCCTCCGGATAGTGAGGCGAAAATATCTTCTATCCTCGGAAGAGGATACTGTACCATGTGAAGAACCGGGTTTACAGTCAACTTGAAGTCCCCACAGATGCAAACTTTTCTCTGTTCTTCGGATTTAACATTATTCAACGTTTTCTTCATGACCGGGACGATGGGTGTTGCCCACTCGCTCCAATCTACCTTGGAAAACACGCCTGCTTTTTCCAAATTCTCCCGCTCTGCCTCGACGGCTGGACGAATTGCGTATGGCACCGGCCTTGCCTTAAAAAACTTGGGAATTGCCGCCTCTTCCACTTTTATTGAGGCAGTGGCGCCTTTCAGGGTTCCTAGTTCCTGTTGAAACACTTCTTTGGCGTTAGCCAAGATTTCTTTTAATTGCCCAGGTATGATGTCATTATCGTTTTTTTTCTTACTGGTCACCGTCAGTGCTTGAATGGAGTGCCAGTCTAAACGTATCTTTCTGATCCATTCACGTCCCAACAACGGTGGACCACCATCTTGCAGAACGTATAAATACAACTTCTGTATTTCCTTGCCGTTGTATTCAACAGGCACCCTTATTTTCCCTCTGGGGTATACTTTCTGCCCCGTATATGTCTTCAAGACAATGGATGTGTCTTTCAAAGGTATATGCGGAAATAGCCGCTCGTAATCCCGTCGACTCATGACGGTCAGAGCTGATCCTGTATCTAGCTCCATTTTGACTGGGGACCCCGCTATCATGAGGGTAACCCAAATGGTCTGGTAATCTTCTTTGGCAATTACATTATGTAATTTGAGACAGCTTAGTCTCTTGTTTCCGGAGTCGCTATCGCTCTTCTGGTCTTCGGAGCTACTGTCCGTCATCATTTGTACCTTTCTGTACTTTTCCTTATTGACCTTTTTACTGTCAGCGGATTTCTTTCCAGATCTGCATACACGTGCAATGTGTCCCATCTTTCCGCATTGCCTGCATGCTTTGTCCTTGAACCAGCAGTCCTTCTGGTCATGGGTGGATCTGCCGCAGCGATAACATCTCTCGAAACCCCGTGTCATTTCATGGGTGCCGAAGTCCTGTGGCTTTTTCTGTATCTCTGCAGCTCCTCTTGCTGCTGCTTCATATGATACAGCCACACTGAAAGCCTTGTCCAGTGTCAAATTTTTCTCAGAAAGTAGTCTTTTCTGTGTTCCTTCGCTTAGGAGACCACAGACGAATTTGTCTCGCAGAGAATCTGCCAGTCCTGCCCCGAATTGGCAGTGCTTTGACAGCTTTCGTAATTCGATGAGGTAATCAGCTTTACTTTCATTCTTGTGCTGATTCCTCCTGAAGAATTTGAATCGTTCCGCTATCAGCAGCGGTGTTGGGTTTAAGTGCTCCTGTAAGGTATCAACAATCTCCTTAAAATTCTTGTCCATCGGTTTGGCTGGAGTGATCAAGTTTCGTAACAGCCCGTATGTCCTTGCGCCCATCAGATTTAGAAGCACCGATGCCTTTTTATCATCCGTTACTTCATTCGCCTTGCAATATACCTCCACTCTTTCCACATATGTGGTCCAATCTTCTATATCACTATCGAAAGCAGTAATATTGCCAGTCTTCGGCATATTGAAAATCTAAAATGGCACTTCCCGCGCTTTCCGGCCGCTGCCGCTGCTGCCAACGCTGTCCTCCATGGTTCCTGTTGCGACCTGCAGCTTTTCACGGTATTTCTATTTTTTTTTATATATCGCTTCAATAGTTTCTCCGTTACTTGGAGAACCGTTCCCGTCATGGAGCGGACCCTCTGGGACTTTCCCCTCCCTCTGCTCGGTCCGAACGCCGACCTGCTTTGCAGCCCCGGCCATGCCCTGAGTACTCCACCCTCTCTCTTTCTCTTTGATTCTGCTTCCCAACTCGCTGCTCGGCCCCGTTGCAGAGCCACCCGATCGAGCTCTAGCCTGCCACAGCCCAGGAAGGATCAATGCACTACCTGCCACCAGCCCGTTTAGCTGGGGAAACCACAGACTGGAGACCAAGCCTGGCCCTCGTTTTCGAGTTATTTTTATTTTTTTTTCCTTGCTTCTGGCTTCCACCTTTGTCTGAGGAATCGATCCCCTTGAGGTGCTGCCGAATTGCAGGTAAGTTCATTTCTAACTCGTCGCCACTGTTAGATCCGTGTGTTAATGGAGACAAGGAATGCAGGAGTTGATTTAATAAGTGTTTACTGAACAAAGTCTGGAGGTGAACTAACAACACAAGACGCTACACAGGCTTATATACCCGAGTGGTCACTACTGGTACTACAGTATACAGGGGCTTCAAAAACATAGTTCCTCTTAAAGGTACATACACTACAGTTCCCCCTTGCCCTAGCCCTGAACTCACATCTTTCTCCAGTTTCTCTCTGATCTCCCTTCGTGACCTCTCCATGCTCATCTTGTCCCTCAGACCCACCTCCTGCTCCCTCAACCCTATTCCCACTAAACTGCTGACCACCAACTTCCTTTTCTGGCTCCCATGTTAGCTGACATTGTTAATGGCTCTTTCTCCTCAGGAACTGTCCCCCTCTCCCGCAAATTTGCTACCATCACCCCTCTCCTCAAAAAACAACCCTTGACCCCTTTCATCCTTACAAACTATCACTCCATGTCCAATCTCCCTTTCCTCTCCAAAGTCCTTGAACATGGTGTTATCTCCCAAATCTGTGCCCATCTTTCCCGGAACTCCATGTTTGAATCCCTCCAATCAATTTTCCGCCCCTACCACAGTACCGAAACGGCTCTCATCAAAGTCACAAATGACATCCTTTGTGACTGTAACAAAAGTAAACTATCCCTCCTCATCCTTCTTGACTTGTCTACAGCCTCTCCACTGTCGTCCAGCTGGGTGGGACTGCACTCGCCTGGTTCCATTCTTACCTATCTAATCGTCATGGCTTCTCTTCCTGCTCCCACATTATTACCTCTGGTGTCCCCCAAGGATCTATCCTTGGCCCCCTCCTATTTCTCATCTACATGCTGCCCCTTGGCGACATCATCCGAAAACACAGCATCAGTTTCCACATGTACACTGAAGACACCCAGTTCTACCTCACTATCTCATCTCTCGAACGCTCCATACTCTCTAAATTGTCCGACTGTTTGTCCGACATCTGTAAAGTCCACGCCTCAATAATACACGGACTTCGGGAGAACAGTTTAACAGGTACTTTACTGAACAAGAGGCAGCTTGAAACTGAAACTACAGAAGCCTGCTAGGGTCTTTTATACAGGGGTGGTCACTGCCGGTACTGCAGTCTAAGGCCAGTTATTCCCTTAAAGGTACATACACAACAATTCCTCCCCTTTTAGATAAACAGTACATAACATTCATTTAACAACTAAATAATAACTAATTACAATTACAATTTTCTCAGTAATATATACATCAACTGAAATAGTCATTTATAAGTTCAGTCTTTGAGGAGGCCTCCTGATCCGGACTGGATAGCGCCTTTCTCGAGTATCCTGTTCTGGCAGTGGAGTCAATTCTGGCTCATTGTCATTGGTTGGTTCGTCAGCTTCCAATACCCCTGCTTCTGAGGTAGACGCAATCTGTACTTCGGGCTCATTATCATGTGCACATGCTTGTGGTACAGGTTTGGCTTGTTCCTGTGACTCTAGAATCTGGTCAGCATGGCATCTCACGATGCTCTCTCCAACGCCCACTGTGTACATTAGTGGTCCCTGCTGTGTGCATATCGTGCCTGGCTGCCATTTTTCTGTTCGGTAACCGCGGGCCAAGACTGGTTGCCCTATCTTGAAGCTCCTGGTTGGCTTCTCATTTATGTGCTGGAACTGCTTATCCTCAACATCTCGTCTTATGTTTGGTTTGAGCAAATCCAAGTGACATCTTAGTCTCCGGTTGAAAAACAGTACGGCTGGAGTTTGGTTGGTTACTGCATGTGTCGCATTCCGGTAAGCAAACAGGAAGTTATCCACCTTGTGTTGCAGTGGTATGTCGTCATTATACATTGCCTTTATGGCCTTTTTAAAGGTCTGAACAAACCTCTCAGCCAATCCATTTGTGGCTGGATGATACGGGGCAGATGTGTAATGTTTCACCCCATTATTCTTCAGGAACCTCCGGAAATCCTCAGACACAAACTGCGGGCCATTGTCGGAACAGATCTGTTCTGGCAACCCATTCCTGGCAAAGATGGTCCTTAGGACTGCAATAGTTTTCTCCGTGGTGGTGGAGGACATTTTAATGACCTCTGGCCATTTCGAATGGGCGTCCACAGCGATTAGAAACATTGAGTCCATAAATGGACCAGCGAAATCAATGTGTACCCATTGCCATGGAGATGAGGGCCACTCCCATGGATGTAGCGGGGCCTGTGGTGGAGCGTTTTGGACCTTCTGGCATCTTGTGCATCTCTTGGTCATATCCTCGATTTCTTTATCGATTCCCGGCCACCACACAAACGCCCTGGCTAGGCTCTTCATTTTTACCCCTCCCAGATGACCCTCATGAAGCTCATTGAGTACTCTATCTCTCAACTTGGGTGGAATTACCACTCGGGATCCACACATCAAGGTTCCCCGGCACACTGACAGCTGTTCCCTCCTTGGCGAGAATGCTGGCAACAGTGAGTCGCCATATGCTGGCCATCCCTTCACCATCAAATCATAGACCCGAGAGAGTGTCGGGTCATTTCGGGTTTCCTTCTCAATACTTGCGTTTGTAACAGGCAAACATTCGACTATGGTCACATGGAATATCTCCCCTGGGTCCACTGCAGGTGCTTCTTCCGCCGTAGGCAACGGTAGGCGCGACAGCCCATCAGCGTTTCCATGTTGTTTCGTACTGTTGTACTCTATGTCATACTGATGTGCCCCTAGAAAAAGTGACCACCTTTGCAGCCTTTGCGCCGTCATCACCGGAACGCCCTTCTTTGGGTTAAAAATTGAGACCAGGGGTTGATGATCAGTCAGTAGGGTGAATTTCTGCCCGTGCAGATAGTGATTGAACTTCTTCACCCCCTACACCAGGCTGAGGGCCTCCCTGTCAATCTGGGCATAGTTACGCTCGGCTGAGGTTAGCGAGCGCGATGCAAAGGCTATTGGCCTTGCTGAACCGTCACGGAATTTGTGTGACAGCACCGCTCCAATGCCGTAAGGTGACGCATCACATGCCAACCAAATCGGTAGTGTTGGGTTGTAGTGGGCCAATACTTCTTTTGAAGTGATTTGGCATTTACATTCCTGAAAGGCACGCTTACACTCATCACTCCATTTCCATGTTACACCAGTTTGAAGGAAGGCATTCAGTGGGTGCAGAATTGTAGATAAATTCGGCAAGAGCTTATGATAGTAGTTCACCAGCCCGAGGAACGACCTCAGTTGCGACACATTTTCTGGTGCTGGAGCCTTGACTACAGCCTCAATCTTGTCCGGCGACTTATGCAACCCTTCCTCATCAATCATGTGGCCACAATACGAGATTTGTCTCCTGAAGAACTCGCATTTGGGGCGGTTGGCTCGTAGCCCATATTCCTGCAATCTCGTGAGCACCTGTTCCAGGTTGGCAAGATGTTCATTGTCATTTTCGCCCGTAACCAGGATGTCGTCCAAATAACACTGGGTCCCCGGGATCCCTTGCAGGACTTGTTCCATTGCCCTCTGCCACATAGCCAGGGCCGATGCTACCCCAAATACCAGTCGATTGTACTGGTAAAGGCCTTTGTGAGTGTTTATCGTGAGGTATTTCCTAGATGCTTCTTCCACCTCCATTTGTAGATACGCTTGAACCAGGTCAATCTTTGTAAAACGTTTCCCTCCAGATAGTGAGGCGAAAATATCTTCTATCCGTGGAAGCGGATACTGTACTGTGTGCAGGACTGGGTTCACAGTCACCTTGAAGTCCCTACAGATGCGAACCTTCCTTGGCTCCCCAGGCGTGCTGCTCAATGCTTTCTTCATTACAGGAACGATGGGTGTGGCCCACTCGCTCCAGTCCACCTTAGACAGCACCCCCGAATGCTCCAGACTCTCCAGTTCAGCTTCCACAGCTGGGTGTATCGCGTATGGCACCGGTCTGGCCTTGAAAAATTTTGGGGTTGCGTTATCCTCAATCTTTATGGTTGCCTTTACTCCTTTTAGAGTCCCAAGTCCTTGTTGGAACACCTTTTCCGTGTCAGATAGAATTTGTGACGGACGTCCAGGTGCGACGTCATCATCTTTTTTGTCAGTCACAGTTAGTGCCAGAATGGAATGCCAATCCAATTGTAGTCTTCGGATCCATTCACGTCCCAATAATGGTGGTCCTCCATCTCGTAGTATATACATGTATAGTTTCTGTGTTTCCTTTCCGTTATATTCAACTGGCACCCTTATTTTTCCTCTGGGGTAGACCTTTTGCCCCGTGTATGTCTTCAATACAATGGACGTGTCCTTTAAGGGTATGTGTGAGAATAGCCGCTCATAGTCTCGTCGATTCATGACAGTTAGGGCTGATCCTGTGTCCAATTCCATCTTCACTGGGGACCCTGCTATCATGAGGGTGACCCAAATGGTTCGGTGATCTTCTTTTGCGATCACGTTGTGTAACTTTAAACAACTTAGTCGCCTGCTCCCGGAGTCCTTATCACTCTCCTGATCTTCTGAACTACTATCTGTCAGTTTCTTTACTTTCCTGTACTGTTCCTTAGTAGTTCTTGTCATGTTGGTCTTCTTTCCCGACCTGCAGACTCTTGCTATATGTCCCATTTTCCCGCATTGCCTGCATATTTTGTCTTTAAACCAGCAGTCCTTCTGCTCATGGGTTGTTCTGCCGCAGCGATAGCACTTTTCAGCTCCATACGCCATTTCGTTAGTGCTGTATTCTTGTGGTTTCTGTTGTATTTCCGCAGCTCCCCGTGCTGCTGCTTCGTAGGATACTGCCACGCTGAAAGCCTGTTCTAGCGTCAGGTCCTTTTTTGAAAGTAGTCGTTTCTGGGTTCCTTCACTCTGGAGACCGCAGACAAACTTACCCCGTAAGGTGTCTGCCAGTCCTGCTCCGAACTGGCAGTGCTTCGATAACTTGCGTAGTTCCGTAAGATAGTCAGCATTGCTCTCATCTTTGTGCTGGTTTCTTTTATGGAACTTGAATCTTTCTGCTATCAGCAGTGGTGTAGGGCTTAGATGTTCCTGTAAGATATGAACAATCTCCTCAAAACTTTTCTCCATTGGTTTAGCTGGGGTAATTAAATTCCGCAATAGGCCGTACGTACTCGCACCCATCAGATTTAATAATGCCGACGCCCTCTTTCCATCAGCCACCTCATTTGCCTTGCAGTACACTTCAATTCTTTCCACATACGTGGTCCAGTCTTCTACCTCGTTGTCGAAAGCAGTGATACTGCCACTTTTCGGCATCTTGGGCGATTTAAAATGGCGCCTCCCGCGCTTTTGCTTCTTCCCCAATGGAATAAAATGGTGCCTCCCGCGCTTTTGCTTCTTCCCCAACGGGATAAAATGGCGCCTCCCACGCTTTTGCTTCTTCCCCTTACTGCCACACTGCTCCTAGCGTTCTACGGGGTAATGTCGGCAACCCGCAGCTTCGGCGCATCTCGCTTTCCTTCCACCCCGTTTAGTTTCTCTCCGCTGTCCTGTTGTCGAGCACCGACCGCGCCCTGTGCGCTCCACGCTCTCTCTCTTGTTTTCTTTTCCCAGCGACGCTGCGCGGCCCGATTTGTAGAGCTGCTCGATCGAGCTTGAGCCCGGCGCAGTCCGGAATGGTCAGCGCACTACCTGCTACCAGCACGCTTCACTGGAACCACAGTCTCTCCCGCAATTCTCCAAACACCGATGGATTCTTTGGGCGGTTGCCCTCGGTCGACGCCCGTTGCTCAGACTACGACCTTCCAGGACCTTCCTTTCAGGCGAGATCCCCGTGAGATGATGCCACACTGCAGGTGAGTTCGAACTTACTCGTCGCCACTGTAAATTCCGCGCCTCAATAATACACGGACTTCGGGAGAACAGTTTAACAGGTACTTTACTGAACAAGAGGCAGCTTGAAACTGAAACTACAGAAGCCTGCTAGGGCCTTTTATACAGGGGTGGTCACTGCCGGTACTGCAGTCTAAGACCAGTTATTCCCTTAAAAGTACATACACAACAACATCCAGTATTGGATGAGCAGAAATTTTCTCAAATTAAATATTGGGAAGACTGAAACCATTATCTTTAGTCCCCACTACAAACTCCGTTCCCTAGCCACTGACTCCATCCCTCTCCCTAGCATCTGTCTGAAGCTGAAGCAGACTGTTCGAAACCTTGGTGTCATATTTGACTCTGAAATGAACTTCTGACCACACACCCACACCATAACTAAAACCGCCTATTTCCACCTCCATAACATCGCCCATTTCCACCCCTGCCTCAGCTCATCTGCTGCTGAAACCCACATCCATGCCTTTGTTACCTCTAGACTTGACTATTCCAATGCACTCCTGGCTGGCCTCCCATGTTCTACCCTACTTGAGGTCATCCAAAAATGCTGCCCTTGTCCTAACTCACACCACGTCCGTTCATCCATCACCCCTGTGTTCACTGACCTACATTGGCTCCCGGTTAAGCAACGCCTCGATTTTAAAACTCTCATCATTATTTTCAAATCCCTCTATGGCCTCACCCCACCCTAGCTCTGAAATCTCCTCCAGCGCTACAACCCCCCAAGATATCTGCACTCCTCTAATTCTGCCCTCTTGAGCATCCCTGTTTATAATCGCTCAACCATTGGTGGCCGTGCCTTCTATTGCCTAGGCCCTAAGCTCTGAAATTCCCTGCCTAAACCTCTCTACCTCTTCTTCCTCGTATAAGAGGCTCCTTAAAACCTATCTCTTTGACCAAACCTTTGGTCATCTGCCCTAATTTCTCCTTTTGTAGCTCGGTGTCAAATTTTTTTGTCTTGTAACACTCCTGTGAAGTGCCTTGGGACATTATAGGTACTATATAAATGCAGGTTGTAGTTGTTGAAGTCTGAACTGATGCATTGTGCTAATGTTTTAATAGGGGAATATTTTCTGGCATTACCATCTTCAGATACCAAAAAAATGCAAGATTCAGTAGTTTAAGGTATCTTCATCATAGAACATTGCTCTGTGGAACAACTAGGATTGTTAAGTCTATATTTTGTTGTTTGTAGAAATAATGAATGTATTTGCTAATATTTCACAATGATGAACTTTTCTTTTGCCCCAATATTCTCCCCTTTCTTCCTCTCCTGAGAGAGTGATTTATGCTGTGGTACAGTTCCAGAGCCACCAGCAACCTTCTGGCATAGGTTGCCAAGTGGGCCTTCTTCAAATATGAATCAAATCAGCAAGTGTCAGCTGGCTATTTAATAAGGGGGGAAGGAGGGAGTTGAGCCCAGGCAGTACAGCTGGGGTGTATAGCAGCCAAGTCCCCTCCTGTCCTCACTGAACCTCTGTGAATTATTTTCATTTTTTTTTCCTGGTGTAGGGTAAAGAAGGATAACTTATCTTGTCTTCTTGTTCCCTTGTTTCCCTGTTCAATAGGCTATTCCCAAGGAGTGACTTGACCTCTCATTTTTCTCTCCCTCCCTGTGAGAAGTGCATGGCCATGGCATGGCCCCCTTCCTAAGGTGATATAGCTGAGATTTGAAATACATCATCTGAAAAATTGTTGGTTTGAAACTGTGTCACACCACTCCGTGGAACAGTGTGTTTGAGTACCAGCACTCTGCTTCACCTATTGCATAGTATTCCCATATTTGAGATATCCTGTCAGAAAAAAGTGTAAGGAATGACATTCTACTAAGAGTGCCAAAGGGAAAGGCATCTTGTTGTGTCATGGGCAAAGTTACACGCTGCTCTTTACACTGTTAACATTTCTTTATCTTTGACCATCAAACAGTGCAACTTTTGATTGTGAAAAAAGAAACAGTATATGCTTACCATAGAGCTCTCCTCCTATATATCATTGTAATAGGCGCTAAGCTGTTATCCTACTGACATAATAACAATCCCATTGCACAAGTTATGAAAAGTAAAAGTGACAGGTTTCCTGGCTAATGTTCCCTTAAGGAAATACCTTCCCTGATACCTTCCTTCCTCCAGGCCTTCTGTAAAGGATATGTGCAATCTCATTAAACTACCCTGGTTCATTTATTCAAATAATAATGCGACTAATTCTAAACCTCAGAAGATCACCTCTAGCTCTATCAATCTCACTATTCCATTTTCCAATCTGGCTATCCTTGTAGTTGCGCTGAGTGAGATTGTCTCTTAGTGCTATTTGTTAGGATAGTTTTGCCCTATACACTTAAATCCATAATCAAGCTGCTGTGAATAGTAATATATTAAAGTCAACAATTTTAGCCAGTATGCTATAGAATCATAGAATGAGGCCATTCGGCCCATCGTGCCTTTGCTGGCACTTTTGTAGAGCTATCCAATTAGTCCCACTCCCCTGCTCTTTCCCCGTAGCCTTGTAAATGTTTTCCCTTCAAACTTAACCAATTCTCTTTTGAATGTTACTATTTGAATCTGCTTCCACCACCCTTTCAGGCAGTGCATTCCAGATCACAACAACTCGCTGTGTAAAAAATGTTTCCTCATGTTGCCTCTGGTTCTTTTGCTAATCACCATAAATCTGTGTCCTCTGGTTATCGACCCTTCTACCACTGGAAACAGTTTCACCTTATTTACTCTTATCAAAAGCGTTCATAATTTTGAATACCTTTATCAAATCTCCTCTTAACCTTTTCTGCTCTAAGGAAAACAACCCCAGCTTCTCCAGTCTCTCCGCATAACTGAAGTCACTCATCCCTGATACCGTTCTAGTAAATCTCTTCTGCACCCTCACTAAAGCCTTGACATCTTTCCTAAAGTGTGGTGCCCAGAATTGAACACTTGAGGCTTAATCAATGTTTTATAAAGGTTTAGCATAACTTCCTTGCTTTTGTACTCAATTCCTCTATTAATAAAGCCAATGATCCCATATGCTTTGTTAACAGCCTTCTCAACTTGTCCTGCCACCTTCAAAGATTTGTGTACATACACCCCCAGGTCTCTCTGTTCCTGCCCCCCCCTTTAAAATTGTATAATTTAGTTCATATTGTCTCTCCTCATTCTTCATACCAAAATATATCACTTCACACTTCTCTGCATTAAATTTCACCTGCCATTTGTCTGCCCATTTCACCAGTCTTTCTATGTCTTCCTGAAGTCTGTTACAATCCTCCTCATTGTTTACTACATTTCAGAGTTTTGTGTCATTTGCAAACTTTGAAATTATGCCCTGTATTCCCAAGTCCAGGTCATTAATATATATCAAAAAGAGCAGTGGTCCTAATACCGACTCCTGGGGAATACCACTGTATACCTCCCTTCAGTCTGAAAAACATCTGTTCCCCACTATTCTCTGCTTTCTGTCACTTAGCCAATTTTTTATCCATGCTGCCACTACCCCTTTAATCACATGGGCTATAATTTTGCTAACAAGTTTATTATGTGGTACTTTGTCAAACACCTTTTTTATTATTATTTGATTGTTAAGTTCATTAACAAAATATACTTTGGCATGTGACTGCTGAAGCTGTGTGGTAAAAATGGAATCTGTCTTGATGCTATTAGAGTCTCTTCCTTATTATGTATGATGGTCCAGAGAAAAATGGTAAATAATACATGGTAGAGGGAACTAATACCCTATTTGCAGATGAGGAAATGGCAGAGAATAAAGTATTGATTATTTCACTAGGGTACCTAGATAAATCAGAAATGTTGTATTCTACAATGGGTCAGGGGCGTTAGAAGCCAAATCTATATATATAAAAGACCTCTTCTGTCTGTCTGCCTGTCTGTCTGTCTGTCTGTCCGTTCTCTATATGTTCGAAAGTTATAGAGCGTACCTACACGCGCGTCACATCAAAAGAAAGCTTACGATTACGGACCGGTCATAGGCATATTTACATTTCAGCCGGACAAAAATTGCGCCCGCGGTATCCAAAAAACGTTCAAAATTCCACTCATTAGCATCTCATTATCCGCTCATTAGCGATAGAGTGACGTCGAGGTCGACCAATCGTACGCCGGGTTCCTGGCGCGTGCGGGCGGGCCCTCCTACAGTCGAGTGACGGGACGATTGACCAATCCTATGCTTCGGTGACCTGACGGTCGACCAATCAGTGCGTGTGTGGGCGGGCCTTATCGTTCTAAACTGAGGTGAGTGTCAGCCATCTTGATTCCATTCTTTTTCCTGCTTTCTGCGTTTTTCTTTTCAAACCTACATTTCCAGCAAAAAAAAATTGCTTTTATTAAATTGTTTTTAAAAAAACTTCATTCATTTGTAAATATTGTCTCTAACCTGAAGATTCTTTTTCCTACCTTTCCCTGTTTTTGCAAGGCCTCAGAACCTAGGCCTCAAAGCCTGGGCCTCTCCTGCCCAGCCATGCCCGAGCTAGGTTATTTTCCCACGGCTTCTGCTAAGCTCCCCCCACCCCCCCCCGTCGTCACATTACCCGGGGCAACGGCGTCAGCCACGAGGGTCATGGGACATACACAGGGTGCGCGCGCAGCAGGAGCAGCTGAGACGCGGCGTCTCTCTCTGTTCCCCGCTCGGCTTTGGGGCGGGGGGGCGGGGCTCTCGGGAGTGCGGATCTCGGGCGGGGCTTGGAGGAGCGGGGAAGGGTTACCCCGGCAACCGGGCCCACCGGCCGTCTCTCACAGACGCAATCGGCGGTCTTGAAACCAGCTTGGGAGGGCGGGGCTCCGGAGAGCGGGAGGGGCGGGGCTCAGAGAGCGGGAGGCCGGGTGCTTGGGAGGGCGGGGGGCGGGGCTCGGCATATCGGGGGCGGGGCTCGGGACATCGGGGGGCGGGGCTCGCGACATCGGGAGATTGGGGACGGGAGATCGGGGGCGGGACATCGGGAGATCAGGGGGCGGGACATCGGGAGATCGCGGGGCGGGACATCGGGAGATCGGGGGGCGGGACATCGGGGGGCGGGACATCGGAGATCGGGGGCCGGGACACGGGAGATCGCGGGGCGGGACATCGGGAGCTCGGGGGGCGGGACATCGGGGGACGGGAGATCAGGGGGCGGGACATCGGGAGATCGGGGGTGGGACATCGGGGGACGGGAGATCAGGGGGCGGGAGATCGGGGCGGGGCTCGGGGACTCCCCCTCTCCTCCTCCCCCCTCCTCCCCTTCCTCCCCCTCCTCCCCCTCCCCCCTCCCTCCTCCCCCTCCCCCCTCCACACCCCCTTCTCCCCCCTTCTTCCCCCCTTCCCCCTTCTTCCCCCCTTCCCCCCTTCCCCTCTTCCCCCCTCCCCCCATTCCCCCCCTCTTTCCCCCCTCCTTCCCCCCTCCTCCCCTCCCTTCCCCCTCCCCTCCCATTTCCCCCCTTCCCCCCTTGTCCCCCAGTCGCGCTCTCTCTCCCCCGTCGCTCTCTCTCGTCCCCCCAGTCGCTCTCTCTCTTCCCCCCAGTCGCTCTCTCTCTTCCCCCCCAGTCGCGCTCTCCCCCAGTCGCTCTCTCTTCCCCCCCAGTCGCTCTCTCTCTTCCCCCCCAGTCGCTCTCTCCATCTCCCTCCCCCCCAGTCGCTCTCTCTTCCCCCCCAGTCGCTCTCTCTCTTCCCCCCCAGTCGCTCTCTCTCTCTTCCCCCCCCGTCGCTCTCTCTCTCTTCCCCCCAGTCGCTCTCTCTCTCTTCCCCCCCAGTCACTCTCTCTCTCTTCCCCCCCAGTCGCTCTCTCTCTCTTCCCCCCAGTCGCTCTCTCTCTCTTCCCCCCCAGTCGCTCTCTCTCTTCCCCCCCCACTAGGGAAAAAATAGGGCCCATTAGGGACAAAAGTGGCAATCTGTGTGTGGAGCCGGAAGATGTAGGAGGGGTTCTAAATGAATTTTTTGCATCTGTTTTCACTATGGAGAAGGACGATGTAGACATAGAAATAGGGCGGGGGGACTGTGATATGCTCGAACATATTAACATCGAGAGGGAGGAGGTATTGGCGGTTTTAGCTGGCCTAAAAATGGATAAATCCCCAGGCCCGGATGAAATGTATCCCAGGCTGCTGTGTGAGGCAAAGGAGGAGATTGCGGGGGCTCTAACACATATATTCAGGACCTCTCTGGCCACAGGGGATGTGCCAGAGGACTGGAGAACCGCTAATGTAGTACCATTATTCAAGAAGGGTAGTAGGGAAAAACCGGGGAACTACAGGCCAGTGAGCCTAACATCAGTGGTAGGAACATTATTGGAAAAAATCCTGAGGGACAAAATTTGTCTCCACTTGGAGAGGCAAGGATTAATCAGGGATAGTCAACATGGCTTTGTCAAGGGAAGATCATGTCTGACTAATTTGATTGAATTTTTTGAGGGGGTGACTAGGTGTGTGGATGAGGGTAACGCAGTGGATGTGGTATACATGGATTTCAGTAAGGCCTTCGATAAAGTCCCGCACAGGAGACTGGTCAAGAAGGTAAGAGCCCATGGAATCCAGGGTGCCTTGGCACATTGGATACAAAACTGGCTTAGTGGCAGAAGGCAGAGGGTGATGGTCGAAGGTTGTTTTTGTGACTGGAAGCCTGTGGCCAGTGGGGTACCACAGGGATCGGTGCTGGGTCCCTTGCTGTTTGTGGTCTACATTAATGACTTGGATATGAATGTAAAGGGTATGATCAGTAAGTTCGCGGATGATACAAAAATTGGTAGGGTGGTAAATAGCGAGGAGGGTAGCCTCAGTCTGCAGGACGATATAGATGGGTTGGTCAGATGGGCGGAACAGTGGCAAATGGAATTTAACCCGGAAAAGTGCGAGGTGATGCACTTTGGGGGGACTAACAAGGCAAAGGAATACACAATGAATGGAAAGACCCTAGGCAAGACGGAGGGTCAGAGGGACCTGGGTGTGCAAGTACACAGATCCCTGAAGGCGGCGGAACAGGTGGATAAGGTGGTAAAAAAGGCATATGGGATACTTGCCTTCATTAGCCGAGGCATTGAATATAAGAGCAAGGAGGTTATGATGGAGCTGTATAAAACACTGGTTAGGCCACAGCTGGAATATTGTGTGCAGTTCTGGTCGCCACACTACAGGAAGGATGTGATCGCGTTAGAGAGGGTGCAGAGGAGGTTCACCAGGATGTTACCAGGGCTGGAGCGCTTCAGCTATGAAGAGAGACTGGGCAGGTTGGGTTTGTTTTCCTTGGAGCTGAGGAGGCTGAGGGGGGACATGATTGAGGTGTACAAAATTATGAGGGGCATAGATAGGATGGATGCTGAGGAGCTTTTTCCCTTAGTAGAGGGGTCAATAACTAGGGGGCATAGATTCAAGGTAAAGGGCGGGAGGTTTAGAGGGGATTTGAGAAAGAACTTTTTCACCCAGAGGGTGGTTGGAGTCTGGAACTCACTGCCTGAAAGGGTTGTGGAGGCAGAAACCCTCACAACATTTAAGAAGCATTTGGATGTGCACTTGAAATGCCATAGCATACAAGGCTACGGGCCAAATGCTGGAATATGGGATTAGATTAGACAGGGCTTGATGGCCGGCGCGGACACAATGGGCCGAAGGGCCTCTATCCGTGCTGTATTACTCTATGACTCTATGACTCGCTCTCTCTCTTCCCCCTGTAGGGGGTTTTTCCTTGCTCTCTTGCCCGTTCTGGCCCCCTGCCAGGCTTCGTGCAAGAATTACCCTTGAGTGGTTCGACCCACCCCCCCCTACGGTTCTAGACCTTGGACTTAGATGCAGAGAACAGTAGTGCAGAGAAGAGGACTCAATAGACCAGGCTGAATAGCACGAAATGGATGCTTTTATTTTTGAACAGTTTGAAGGCATTACAAAATACATGTCATAGGCACAGATTAAAGTAACTACAATCATGCACAAATTTATGAACTTGACTCTATGGAAATGGGGAACACACGGCACATCGTAAAAGGGGAAACACATTACGATTTCCCTTAACTCCCTCCCCTATACCTAAACTAAGTTTCGACCTGGGGAACTTGGGATCATGCTCACCACTCTCGAAATCGCGAGAAAGGGGGTTCGCAGCCTTTTTGGCACCGCTTTCCGTCGTCACGTGGATTTGGAAACTTCTGGCGCAGTCGATATTCTCTCTCTCTCGAAGCGGTGGGGTAGACACAGCCTCGATGAGCGCTCGTTAAGGTTGAGATCCACTAAGTCGATTTGGGTTCATGGAGCAGACCTAGATGCAGGTTATGCACATGGGAGAATCTTGTGGCATCGATCGCCGGTTCTCCAGAGGGTTTCTTCTCCGTCGGCCTGGGTCGTCGATGATCTCCCGACCCCAGTACCCGGGCCACCCTTGTCGTCTTCTCGTCGTGGGCCGAGCCTTGTTTGGCTGAACACCGACCACGTTGTCCTTTTTTCGAAACCGTCCGTCTTTAAAAAGACGAAAACGTTTTCATCGATTCTGCATCTGCCGAAGTGGAAGAGGCGCCGATCCTGGCCCCGTCCGAAGAAGTTGAAGTCGTCCAAGAAGAAGAAGCAGCCGCCGTCCAGTCAAGTGAAGTTGTTCAAGTAACCCCAAGTCCGAAGTCACTTAGATGGACTTTCAATCCATAGTTATACTCTTTTGGGACAGTCTTATCTCCCGCCAAATCATAGTCCTGTCTTTGTATTAATTTTGGCGGGCAGAAATCTCTGCAGGGTGCTTTGTCTTGTAACGGAGCCGGTGATAACTTAAACTGGCCTTCCTGGCCGATAATGTCTGTTAATGTCCTTTGCATTGTCACCGCGGCTCGGTTCGCATATTGATCGGTCCGGACATTTTCCTTGATGGCTGCTAAACGTTTTTCCTTTGTACGATAAATGGGTATAAGTGTTTTTACATTGTCCACCCATATCTTGATGGGCCCCATCCTGTACTTATAATCCATTGAATATGTATGCTGTTGCTCTGAGTTTCGGTTCCCAGATACTGGCTTTCGTGGGCTCACTGTCTTCAATCCACAAGCCTGTCTGCTTGCAGTAACAGAAATAAAATGGTTCATAAACTGATCACGGGGCCTGGCGGCCATTTTGTATGCCTTTTTATCAAAGGTTTTTCTGTGCAAGCTTACTTTGGTCAATAAACAGTCTTATTTTATCCAGTTTTCTTGCGTGATTTTGCTGAAAATTGCGAATCTTACAGGCCCCCCTGTGATACTGATAGCTTGCTTAAAGTATCAATAATCCTTGATGAGCAAATTTTCCCTGATTCCCCACATCCAAACATTCCTGGCACTTAACTATCTATGCCCCTCACGACACATGCAGTTCCCATTTCCGGAGAAAATGAAAATTACCTCATGCACATTTGGAATCATAGACAGCAAATCTTAAACTATAACAGCTTCACCTGTCAGATGGGCAGGGGTTGATACCCTTTTGCGCCATCTGCATGCATCTTTTATTAATCCAAAAAAACTTAAGAACAACTAATAACATAACAATACTTATTTCCTTATAACCCAAAACCATCACAAAAAATTTTTAAATGGAGGGACGCTTAATCTTATACTAGCAGCTTAGAGTGGGGTATCTGCTTCCCCCATTCGCACATAGCGTTCTCTCCATTCTCCTGTGTTCTCGTGCCTCTGGAGGCGTTTGCCTCTTTTGCAATGCACGAAGAGCAAAAATATCACAATCAAAACCTGACATACTACTAGGATATGGGATGCTATTCTAATCCAGGCGGGGACCTCTATGTTGGTGAACAAGTCCCACCATGGTGGGATGGTTATGTCCAATATGTCTTTTCCTATCTCTAAAGTCTTCTGCTCCAGTGCGTAGAAATGTTTCTGCGAAATTATAACGGCTTTTAAAATCTTGGTGAGGTGTTCGGGAAGAGGGGGAATGACATAACCAAAATGCGCGACAAATCGTTGTAAGTCTGTGAAATTCTCTTTGATAGTGATGTGTACGGTGGAGGGCGCAGGAATGGGAACAATTCGTTGTTGTGCCACTTGAACCTCGGCCCTGGGTTTGAAACAGAAACTGCTATCACCAACCGAACACCACTCGTGTTGTCCATATCGGTACTGAGGCGCTGCAGTGGTGACGCAGTATGTCCCACCCCTGATATATGCTACCTGTGGGGGCACATGGTCCTCTGCCATTGCCTCCATGGTGCAATTCACCGGCTTCGCGCTAGCGGTTCTGAACCCGCACTGTGGTTTCAAAAAGGCATTCAAGTGCTGGGGACACAGGATGATGTGTGCTCCCCGGCTCCGACATCCCGAGAGGTCGGTGCCTGTCATCGTACGCTCCCATCTGATGACGTAAGGCGGGACCACTGTGTAACGAATGTGTGCGCCCCCCTGAATGACTCCAATGTTCTCTACTCTGTATACCGGGGCGGGCTTTGCTGCGGGACCCAACACCGGCATTCTTACTACTATTCCCATAATAGTGTGATTCGAATGTCCGCAGTCCACTGGAACTGGGTATGCTTCTGCGGCTAGTCTGAGCTGGCACGGGCTTAATGCATTCTCAAAAGGGTGGAGCGCTTGCAAGTGCTTGTTGCTGATCCAGGACGGGACCAAACCCTGTTTTAAATCCTCAAGATTACTGCGGCCCTCGCCCAGTAACCACGCCCCGTACAGCACACAGGCCTCGTTTTGCGCAGCTTGATCGGACGCATTACGATCCTCCTTAATGAGTGCATTTACCGTTCTCGCGTGTTTCTCCAGCTCAGCAATTATGTCCTTAAAGTGTAGTGTCATGGCCTGGTCCTCATGCAACTCAGAACCCACGACCTTGTTTTCGTCTGTCAATATGTTCCTTAACTGGGCTTTTAAACCGTTGATCTGCGTCTGCAGCTCCACGTTATCTAGAGCGTTGACAACAGATGTCCCGGTATTAAAAGCAGTGAATATGTCATTTACAGTACCCCTTCTTTGCCTCCCGACTCGATCCAAAACTTCTGGCGGTGTGGTGTATAATTTGTCTCTGTCGATGTCGGCAAAGTCAAATTCGTAAAATTGTCTAAACATACGGGTTAACAGGACCTGGTATAATTGTTCCGTTTCTTTGGGACACCACTCCGGCAATCTTACCTCAGTGAGATTTAAAATCACTGAGGCCACCGCGTAGTGTACCCCTTGGTACAGCACCTGACCGGTGGGTACCAATACTAAACCGTTCCCGGGTCCCTTGGTGGTGGTTGGGCACCCTCCTTTCTGGGCTAGTGCTACCGGAAGCGTGGGCAGGGGCTTGCGTGGGCGGGTGATGAGTTCAGTGGCGTTCACCGGAATAGGGGAGTATGGGGCTCCGCACGCTCGAGTGCTAACATCCCATCTCATCCCCTTCCCTTCATCCTGCCACTGCCTCTGGAAGAAGATGGACACGCCCTTGGGGCAGACGTGTCTCGAACCCCACATACAGACATATATTCCCTCATCCGGTTCCCACCATTTGTCCCAACACACACGTAATTGTCCGTGAGTTCCCGTAATAGTCCGATGGGTATTATTACCCAGTCGCTCCCACTCGACCGTAGAGTTTCTCATGTCCTTTCCCAGCTTTCGTAGCCACCACCATCGCCTTGGTGGTACGTTCCCATTGCACACCAGACAAATCCTCTTTCCCACGGTGACGCTGACTCTGGGCGCTAGGATCCTCACTCGAGGGCACGTTAATGAAGTCTCTTGGTAGGCAAAACCGAAATTGCTGGAATATTCCGTAGAATTCGTTCCCAGCCAACCTGGCCATCTCCCTTGGTGGAAGTAGGTGGCGGTTTCCTCTACCTCTCGCTCCCCCGTCCCATCCGTTGCGATGGGGGCCGTGTCCCCGGAGCACCCGAAAATGATGACGTCCTTGGTGCGGCCTCGGTAGGCCCACCCGCACCCGATCGCCATGAACGCGACGACAATTCTTTCCATCGTATCCCAGGTTTCTGTAACCAACAAAATGATGTAGCCGGGCTCCCGATAGGTGCTGGCCTAAATTAATTGGACGCGCGGGTTCCTGGACCCCGCTCCCTAACAAACACACATACCGGGCAGACCTCAAAATTGTACTCTTAACACCATATACTTTACATTCCTTAAACTATGACCATAATTACCTATCTTAACTTTTGTACAGCGCCGCCCTCCGTGGGGCGGCTTTCCGAATCCCTGTGAGGTCTGTCGTGTGCCACACCCTGCGGTGGGGCTGCATTGATCTTTGGCTTTGATCCCCCGCAGCCTGTCGCTGCTGAACGGGGATCATGTCTTCCTGGGGCTGCTTTAAACCGTGGTTGGGGAGGATGGGGAGAATCTGGCCAAAATTTTCTGGGCTGGGGCGCTCGAGCCGACCTACGAGGGGCTGCTTTGGGTTGGGCTCCCGGGGCCGATGGACCGGGGGTCGTGACTGTTACCGTTACAGTCTGTGGTTCCTCCACAGCTGCCGGCTCCAGCTCCCCTCCCTCAGGCTCCGCCCCCCCGGGGTCGGGATCTGTGGCTTCCGACTCCACCTCACCTGTCCCTACAGGTAACGAGTCTCCACCCCCACTCCCTACCTCCCCCAAGCTTGAGTCGAGGGCGGGACTGCCGTCCTCTGACTCTTCCTCCTCCGTGATTGGGTCTAAAGCGAGGTTGAGCTGTTCGGGCTCTCCCCTGCCTAAATCCCATTCAAAAGATGAGACCTCCCACTCCAATGGGATGGCCTCTCCCTTCACGCAGGCTACTGCTCCAGCCTGTGTGGTCTGTGACTCTGTTACAGGCTGAGGATCTTTGTTCTCAGACCTGGTCCCCTTTGGTGGCCCTTGTGTACCCGGTTTAAACAGTTTACACTGGTTGATGTGAAACCATTTGGTACGTCGGGGCGTCTTCACTGCATAAACCATGGGGCTGGCTTTGTCTACAATGCTGTATGGCCCCATGTACAGTGGTTCAAAACTCCCTACCCTGGCGTAGTTTCGGACCATGACCTGGTCCCCGACTACCCACTCTTGTTGTTTCCGAGGTTCCAACAACAGTTTATTTCCCTGGTGCTGTCTTCCCATGTTCCCAGCCGCCTGCCCATAAATCTGTCTCAGGCGCTCCAAGAGGGTTTGGGCGAATTTGTCCCGTTTCACCTCTCGGAGCTGGCCCTCAGTGAGCACCGGGGCTAGCACATGGGTGGGTGTTCGCATGATCCTTCCAGTCATTAACTCGTGCGGGGAATACCCCGTGCTTTTGGACTGGCTGGCTCGGATCCCCATGAGGACTAAAGGCAGGACCTCCGCCCATTTCTGGGGCGAGCCCATTGTCTCTTTCCTCAGCTTTTCCTTGAGGGTCCGATTCATACGCTCAACAATCCCGGATGACTGGGGATTGTATGCTACGTGCCACTTTCCCTCAATGCCCAAGAGCATGAGGGCGTTCTGCATTACTTGACCGGTGAACTGACTCCCTTGGTCGGACTCTACAAAACGGGGGAGTCCCCACCGTGAGAACACTTCCCGAATCAAGATCTTAGCAGTACCCAGTGCCGTAGCTGTTCTGCACGGGAAGGCTTCTACCCATTTGGTGAACACATCTACCAGGACAAGGCAGTACTTATAACCTCCCTGGGCGGCGGGCAGGGGCCCTATGTAGTCGACCTGAATCGACTGCCATGGTCCCTCTACCCTCCTGATGTGCCCCATGGGCACCTTCCTTTTGTGGGGGTCTGGGTTGTTAGCAGCACACACAAGACAGCTTGCGCAGAACTCGCGGACATCGTCCCGAAGTCCCGGCCACCATCCCGCCTGCTCCACCCGTTGCCAGGTGACCTCAGGTCCGGGGTGTCCCGCTCCTGGACCCTCGTGGGCCAATTGCAGGAATTCCCTTCGGTGCTGCTGCGGCACAACCCACTGCTCCTCTCGGAACAGCATACCTTCTTTGACTGTGAGGGCTGCCGTACTGTACGGACCTTCTACCTGTTTGCCCTCTGTGATGGCTTTTAGGACTGCTTTTAGGGCGGGATCCAGGGTTTGGACGGTCTTTAGGTCTGGGGGCGGTGTCACCCCTGTGTTCCCGGGAATTCCCTCCCTGCCTTGGATCGCCGCCACGGGTCCGGGTTCGTATGGGTCCCAGAGAATGCCGTTGCGGGCACCCTCCCTGGCTAGCGCATCCGCTTGCTGGTTGCCCTGACTGCGGGGTTCTGTAGTGGAGTGAGCCTTCACCTTATGGATGAACACCTCTCCTTTCTCCCCCACAGCTGCTAGGATCTTCTCCAGCAAGGGCTTAACTGTTAAAGGCCGCCCGTCCGCGGAGGTGTACCCGCGTCGGGACCAGATGGCGAGGTACTCTGTACACGAATTGCACGTGAACATGCTGTCTGAGCAAATCGTGTATGGGGTTGGGAAAATATCGGGGTGGGTAACCACGTACGCCACCGCGGACAGTTCAGCCTGCTGCGCGCTCATAGTGCTGGGGAGCTTAATTGCCAGGGCAATGTTTGCCGCAGGGTCATAAACTCCACACCCTGTGAGTCGCTTGCCGTCAGCTACAGTGCTAGAACCGTCTACGTAGATCTCGCGGCCCGTGGGATGTATCCCGGCCCGTAAACCTATGTTAACTTCCCATACCCCTTCTACGGAACATTGATGGGCTGTCCCGGGATATGCCATATTGGCTGCGAGCCTTGGCGCGCAGAGGCCTTTAACTTTGAGATCCATCTGGGAAAGGAGGAGGGTCCAGCGTGCAATCCGAGCGCTGCTTACGGTCCCATCCTTAATCCTCCCGTCCAGAAGCATCTTCGTGGGGGTGTGATGGGTGAGGAGCGTAATGGGAGAGGTCCCTGTGAAGATCACTGATCTGTTCACAGCCCAATGCGTGGCCAGGAGATGCCGTTCGCAATTGGAGAAACTCCTCTCCACATCCGTGAGCACCCTGGAGGAATAAACTACTGGTCTTAGCTTGCCGTGCCGCTCTTGGAGCAGCACTGCGCTCAGGCTGTCCCCACTAGCGGCTACCTCCAGAAAGAACTCCTCTCCCCCATCTATGGCCCCTAGGGCTGGCGCGGTCTGCAGATCTCTTTTCAACTTCTCGAATGCTGCCTGGCACCCCTCGTCCCAAGACCACTCGACTCCCTTGTGTAAGAGTCGAAGTAGCGGGGCCGCTGTGGCAGCATAGTCCTCGATGAAATCTCTGCAGTACCCGGTCAATCCCAAAAAGGACCTTACACCCGTTACTGTGTTGGGAATCGGCAGATCTTGTATAGATTCCCGCCTGGCCTTATCTATGGCTCTTTCCCCAGCGCGGATGGCCAGACCCAGGAATTTAACTTCCTGCTGGCCGATCTGGGCTTTCTTTGGGTTTACTTTGAAACCCTTCCTTTCTAACAGTTCCAACAATTCGGCTAACAGTGGGCCGTGCTGCTCCCTTGTATCTGTGAACAGGAGTAAGTCGTCCACATACTGCACTATCTGGTTGGGCTGGCTGAACTCTTTCAAACTCTCCGCCATGCACTGATGGAAAATGCTGGGGCTGTTGTGAAAACCCTGTGGTAAGCAGTTCCAAGTGTACTGTTGCCCTTTGAAAGTAAAGGCAAACTTGTACTGGTCCTCCCGCCGCAGCGGAATGGACCAAAAACCGTTCGAGATGTCCAGCACCGTGAATGTGGTCGCCGATGCTGGAATACTCCCTATTAAGTCTGCAACTGCTGCTACCGTGGGCGCGCAGGCTGGGATATTACTATTGAGGACTCTATAGTCCACCGTGGCTCTCCACGAATTGTCCGGTTTCTTTACCGGCCATAATGGGGAGTTCACGTGGGTGGCTATCGTCCTCAACACGCCCTGCTGTACCAATGAAGATATTGCTGTCTCCATGTCGGGTTCTGCCTCCTTGGGGAAATTATACTGCTTTTGGGGTCGGATCATGGGGTCCCCGTCTACGCTGACTTCGAACCCAGTGACTCTCCCGCAGTCGTGCTTGTGGGTGGCGAACGCGGTCAGATTTTCTGACACACGCGCCTGCAAGTCCGTTGGGACGTTTGTTATCATGAGCTCGAGATCGTAACCTCCTGACGGCTTCACAGTGCACAGGGCCCCCTTTTCTTCCTTCCCCGGGATTACGACTACCTTACCTAAACCGCCCTCGGCTCCCCAGAGACAGTGATTTCTCAGGTCCACGAGGATCCCGTGTTCCACCAAGAAATCAGCCCCGAGGATGCCTTTCCCCCCCCCTCTTTCCACTTCAATAGGTTGCACGTCCATGTGGTGTGGAGCGCTCCCAACTGAATGGAGAGCGGGAGGGAGTGCGCGCCAGCCTGTGCTCTACCTGTGAAACCCGCTACTAAATATGGAGCCTGGGCGGACAGAGGTGAGGCAAAAGGTTTGTCCGTGTGGATCACGGTACACGAAGCTCCCGTATCCAACAGGTAACTACCCCTTTGTTTCTCCACCTCCATCTCCACCACAGGTCTTCTCCAAGCGTCATAGCGGAGCGGACACAAGTAGATGGGCTGCGCGGGCGTCAGTCATTTAGGTGTTTCGGCTGGGGTCTCGGGGGCGATAGGGCTGTTAGCAACCGCTACCTTCCCCTGCCAGGTCATCAGAGACCGCATAGTCTCCAAGACTGACTCGATCGCGGCGGGGTCCACAACCGCACCACCCCCTTTATTCGGGGCAGAGGCTACGGTTGGGTTCTGGACTGGTGTTGGGGCAGCGGCCTGCACTTGTGGTTGTGCTGGTGTTGGGTAAACTCTCGGGCCGTTGGCGACTCGGGCTTGGGCTTGATCTTGGGCTGCGGCGAACGCTCTCTCCCTCTTACCCTTCCAAGGATTCCTACAGTCCTTGCGCCAATGACCCTCCTTCCCACACCCGTAACAACTGCTATTTGCTTGGGGATGGCGATTTCCCTCCTGACGCCATTCCTTTTTAGCAGAGGCTGCGGGTCTCACCTCATGCACCTTTCCTTTCACAACAGGCGTTTTCTTGCCCTTGTTGTTTCTATAACTGATCGTGAGCTGATCTAGTACTACTTCCTCCGTGGAGCGGGCGTTAGTGGGGTCAAACCATGCTTTGGCCTGTTCCTGCACTACTGGCAGGCAACCTGCTACCAGGCACCGAAGCCAGTGAGCCCTTTGTTCGCCATCCAGCCCGGCCCGGGCCGGCCCGCCCGGGCAGCTGCGCCGATACACTGGCCACAACCTGTCGGCGAAAACCCGTGGGGGTTCTCCCTCTAGCTGCACTGTCTTTTCTAAACGGAGGAACGGAGTTCCGTCCCCCTCTCCCATGATCTCCAGAATCTCATCCCGTAGCAACTCATAGTCCCTGTGCCCTCTCTTGCTCTCGTCAGGGAGACACTGGAGGAGCGAACTGTCCAGGGAGAACAGCAGCATTTTAGACTGTTCAACCCCGTCGCAGTCATTGACTGCTGCGGTCTGCTCCACGTCCCTGAAATGCACGGAGGGATCTCCTGACTCGGAGAGTTTTGGGATGTGACTTATCATCTCTCTTAGCTGTCGTGCGCTATGAGGCATTATGATCTGACTCTCAAGGGGTCCGTCATCGCCATTTTCTTCATTTGGACCGATCCTCCGGTGTCTCGTTGGACACATTGGCGCCGACCCCGACTCTACTGTCTGGGGTTGCTCTACCTCAGGGCTCTCTTCCTCTACCGTCTCCGTCTCCTGTCCCGGAGTCCAAGACTCCTCATAGGCAGGAGGCGCAGAAGGTTCGGGGGTTGGTACCCCAACTGCCTTTTGTGGAATCGGTCTTTTGGATTCCTTGGCTAGCAACAGCTGACTCGCTGGTGGATTTATGAGACACACCAACCCGCTTGCCTTCGCTAGGGCCTTTCTCAGGTCCTCTAGCTCCCGGCGGCAAGTGCTGTGGTCGGTGTTCTCAGATCTATCCTCCATGGCCATCTTATATGCTGCCCTGGCTCCCAGGAGCTTTTCCTCTTGGGCATCTACTTGTTTGGCTAGACGGGAACACCTCTCTCTCATTCTACCTTCACTGGCCTTGGCCTCAACGACCTGACATTTTAAATATTCTACCCGGGTTTCGTGGCAGCGAATTACAGAGCGGCGTTCCTGGTTCAGCGCGTCAAGCGATTCAATCAGTTTTTGACCTCCCGCAACCTTTTCCTCTACGCCTTTAAGCAAGCCGTTGATCTGGACTGTCTGTGCTGCAACTACCTGGTCCAAAAGCTGGACTTGCTTCTTGTAGCACATCAGCCAGACCGCCTTTTCTACAGATTTCTTATGCTCTCTACCCGCTGTCCACTTGATGGCTGCGTCTAGCGGGCGCCTATCCCTTAGTAGATCAGATATCCATTGTTTTGTGAGGTTGACTTTTCTGAAAACATAATCTGCTATTCTTTCATCCATCACATTTCGTTTATTCAGATCTTGATCTAACACACTACTTTCCTGCTGCCAAGGTCCTGCCGCAGTCGCCATTTCTGTAGGGGGTTTTTCCTTGCTCTCTTGCCCGTTCTGGCCCCCTGCCAGGCTTCGTGCAAGAATTACCCTTGAGTGGTTCGACCCACCCCCCCCTACGGTTCTAGACCTTGGACTTAGATGCAGAGAACAGTAGTGCAGAGAAGAGGACTCAATAGACCAGGCTGAATAGCACGAAATGGATGCTTTTATTTTTGAACAGTTTGAAGCATTACAAAATACATGTCATAGGCACAGATTAAAGTAACTACAATCATGCACAAATTTATGAACTTGACTCTATGGAAATGGGGAACACACGGCACATCGTAAAAGGGGAAACACATTACGATTTCCCTTAACTCCCTCCCCTATACCTAAACTAAGTTTTGACCTGGGGAACTTGGGATCATGCTCACCACTCTCGAAATCGCGAGAAAGGGGGTTCGCAGCCTTTTTGGCACCGCTTTCCGTCGTCACGTGGATTTGGAAACTTCTGGCGCAGTCGATATTCTCTCTCTCTCGAAGCGGTGGGGTAGACACAGCCTCGATGAGCGCTCGTTAAGGTTGAGATCCACTAAGTCGATTTGGGTTCATGGAGCAGACCTAGATGCAGGTTATGCACATGGGAGAATCTTGTGGCATCGATCGCCGGTTCTCCAGAGGGTTTCTTCTCCGTCGGCCTGGGTCGTCGATGATCTCCCGACCCCAGTACCCGGGCCACCCTTGTCGTCTTCTCGTCGTGGCCGAGCCTTGTTTGGCTGAACACCGACCACGTTGTCCTTTTTTCGAAACCGTCCGTCTTTAAAAAGACGAAAACGTTTTCATCAATTCTGCATCTGCCGAAGTGGAAGAGGCGCCGATCCTGGCCCCGTCCGAAGAAGTTGAAGTCGTCCAAGAAGAAGAAGCAGCCGCCGTCCAGTCAAGTGAAGTTGTTCAAGTAACCCCAAGTCCGAAGTCACTTAGATGGACTTTCAATCCATAGTTATACTCTTTTGGGACAGTCTTATCGCCCGCCAAATCATAGTCCTGTCTTTGTATTAATTTTGGCGGGCAGAAATCTCTGCAGGGGCGCTTTGTCTTGTAACGGAGCCGGTGATAACTTAAACTGGCCTTCCTGGCCGATAATGTCTGTTAATGTCCTTTGCATTGTCACCGCGGCTCGGTTCGCATATTGATCGGTCCGGACATTTTCCTTGATGGCTGCTAAACGGTTTTTCCTTTGTACGATAAATGGGTATAAGTGTTTTTACATTGTCCGCCCATATCTTGATGGGCCCCATCCTGTACTTATAATCCATTGAATATGTATGCTGTTGCTCTGAGTTTCGGTTCCCAGATACTGGCTTTCGTGGGCTCACTGTCTTCAATCCACAAGCCTGTCTGGCTTGCAGTAACAGAAATAAAATGGTTCATAAACTGATCACAGGGCCTGGCGGCCATTTTGTATGCCCTTTTTATCAAAGGTTTTTCTGTGCAAGCTTACTTTGGTCAATAAACAGTCTTATTTTATCCAGTTTTCTTGCGTGATTTTTGCTGAAAATTGCGAATCTTACACCCCCTAGTCGCTCTCTCTCTTCCCCCCCCAGTCACTCTCTCCCTTCCCCCCCAGTCACTCTCTCTCTTCCCCCCGAGTCGCTCTCTCCCTTCCCCCGCAGTCGCTCTCTCTCTTCCCCCCCAGTCGCTCTCTCTCTTCCAACAACAACATGCCCTCGAAAAAGCCTCAGCACCGCCGGGCACTCCAGCTAGTAAGGGTATATTTCCTCATGTCTATTTTTTTCACTACAATTAGTGAAGAGAAAAATATAGCCTCAAAAAATCTCCCTGTGTCTGAGAGCTGCAGGGTGGTTTACTCCTGAGCCTTTCCTCTCCATTGTTACAGGTGTGAGCTTTGTGTGAAGTAGCTATGGGAGCGACTAGAATTTGACTGGCAACTTGCAGGACAGGCAGACATAAGCAACTAAAGTTTCTCATTTGACTCTAGATGCTGTGCCGCTCATAGACACCATCCCCTTCTGACAGTAGGATATGGGCCCCAGGTTCAAAATAATGAAAGGGGAATTTAGATATAATGCCAGATGGATTTTCTTTGTACACAAGCAACAAACATTGGAAGCGACTTTTAGCTGGGGTAGTGGGGGCTAAAACCTTAAAGTCATTCATGAGCCAGTTGAATGCTTTGATGAGAACTGTAGGTTTTCTTTCAGGAAGGAAGCTAAGTTGGGCCAAGAAACTTTCTAATCTGTATTTATCTTATGATCTTATGATCTTTCTTTCTCGCTCTCTAGCTGTTGCCAGGTAGTAAGCGTTTGTGTATTATTGCTAAGTTCAATGATTTGTAGCTTATCTAACAACTTGTTTGCCTGCTGGTAATTTCATATGCTACTGAATATCAAACAGAAGTATTTATTTAATTTAAATTCTATGTGGAACCAAGCTTGCTGAAACAGGCCTTATTACAACATTTACATTAAAGAAGGCGACACATTAGCTCATTGTTCCACCCAGTCCGTCTCACCCCACCCCAAGCTTTGTTTCCACCTGCTAAATGACTGGCTGTTTCTTTCCTATTGGGTTTAGTTGGATATTTGTGCCACTGGCTCCCAACAAAGATTTGGCACAGCTGACGTAAACCCTAGATGAATTTACCAGATTCATTAGGGCAGGCTCTCGGGAAGACCAAGTACAAAATCAGTTGTCCTGATGGCCAGCCCTAGCAAATTCAATGAGTTTACTCTGGAGTTATTACCAGCTCCTTGAGGCCCCCTAGTTGGGAGTCACTATTATATTGGGTTAAATGGGGTGATAGGGCCACTGGCTCCTGACCTTATGGGTCTTGGCCAACTAGCAGTAAACGCAAAGTAAACTTGCCAGAATTGTTAAGACCAGCTGCTGGGAAGACCAGGTCAAACAAAACTGATCCTCCTGGCTGTCAGCCTCAGCAAATCTGGCAAGTTTAATTTTGGGCTGCAAATAGCTGTGCGAGACCTACGTGTTGAGAGTTGATGGCCACAGCATGCCAGTAAACCTAGTATAAAAGCAGGTTGAAGACAACGTTTTTCAGTCAGTGGGTATTGGAAATGAACCTTAAGAAGTGCATCCTGTAATAACTGATCAAAAATACAGTTTGAAAGTGACCAGAGAAGGTGCTCTAAACCTTGAAAAGCACATTAAAATTAAATACCAGTTTGTATTCACCTAGGCATTTTGATTCTTCACATTCTAATAATATGAAAATCTTACATTATATTAAAGGTTTCTTTTGTGTTTATTAAATCCGCAATTTAGTATTGTTGAAGAATACTCTTCAGTCATTCATATATATTTTCTGTTTTGAAAACATTAAAGGGTTGACTTTGACACATGTAGCTGTTGAGGATATATGGGTTAAGCCTGGCTGCTTTGTTGCTAACTGTTTTGGGAATAGCACATCTCGTCCCTCTCTGCTTTGCCAATGAGGAGTCAGGAGTATACACGAAGGTCCGTGCAATTCAGAGAATAACATTCTTTTGCTTTTCCTCTGTGTAAAATTAGATTAATGCCTTAAATCAATTAGGGAGTTGTGAAAATGAACCTTGTAACTGCTGCATGTTGGCTATATTAAAAATATTTTTCCAAATATTGTGTTTAAAAGATTTTTTGGTGGAAATGCTAAAAAGGCACACTGGTCAATTCCCATTAGAGAGCTTAAGCTATGTGTTTTAGCAGAACATGTACTGGTACAGATATGTGTCAGCACTTTTGCCTGTAAACGTCATCACTTTTGTGAATTCCACTGAAAGGATTTGATAACTGTAGCACTGAACAGCACCCATCAATGTACAGATAGCAAATGCATTGCTACATTCACTCTAAATAGATGCTCAGTTTTTTTTTCTTATTTTACATTTGCTCATTAGGCCCATCTTACTTCCCTGAAATCATTTCCTGAGCTTCTGAGGAATGCAACATATATTTAAAATAAAAATAGTACAATATTTCCAATTGTGAAGCGAATACACTTAAGCTAAAGTTATTACCTGCTAATCACTGACATCAGATGATTTATCTCCCATTCCCCATCAAGGCAAGTCTTTCAGTCAAATAAAAATTAATTCTCATGCTGCAAATTGCAGGGCTGTTATCATCATTATAATTGGCACCCTCTATAAGCCTGGACATGTATTCAGGTTCAATTAAACACTTATGTTGTATTTAAATCTAAATAGCTCAAGCTTCCAGCTGAGCATGAATTACCCCAAGATACTTTTAAAAGCAGTTAAACTTCTACTGATCAACATAGTTTTAAAGAAGCACTGTGGTCATATATACAAAATATGCAAACTGCTTTTCAATTTTTTTACATAAATTTTTTGCGGGGGCAAGAAAGTGCTGTGATATAGGACCTGTAACCAATGGGTTGAATTTCCATGGGGGTTCTCCTGCAATAACTTTGATAGCCACGCCAGAGAAATGATCATTTATGCTGTTTCCCTGGGGTTTCCACCGATCTTCTGCTGAAATTACATTGGGAGTCAGGAAAACACCCATGGAAATTCTACCCCAATTAGAAGCAACTTAAAGAGCACGTTGCGCCAGAAGGATCTCAACTTGTGGGATCATTAATATGCATTCTCACCTCAATAAATATAACACTAGTGTAGTAGAGGGGAGCGCTTCCAACTTTCGGGCTGAAGCGTGTTTTTAGTGCAGAATAAAGGGAGCGTTATTCTGCATCCACCCATGTTGTTCTTGCCCTGGAAATGTTTGATGTTAACACTGAGTGGCCAAATTTGAAAGTGTTCCATTCCTCACCATTAACATCCCCTCACTTCATTAAACACAAAGCTCATGTAAAAAAGAAAACTTTGTTTACCTTTCTTTCCAAATCTCCTGGGTCACGCACTGCCCATTTTGCAGCTGGGAACTATTTAGCTCCTTGGACTTCTTCATAACTCCAGATACACTAGAAGTACCAGATCCATCAATTTCAAAGGGAAGAACAGTTCCTATGGCCTTGAGTTAAAGTGCTCGATGTAAGATGAACTGCACCCTAATCTACTGGTCGGACCTGAAAGGGATACTAACCTGAAAGATAATGATAATGATAAGCTTGATAATACATACATAAATTTTAATTCAACATGTCTCGATATATTCACCGGAAAATAAGCTCAAAGGTCCTGATATCAGTTTGGAGGCAGGAAGAAGTGGGTTGTTTTCAGGTCGGGAAACCTGGAAGAATGGATTTCCCTCAGGTCCTGCTGAAATTAACAGCAGGATCTGATTAGCATTTTTTGCCTCTGTTTCCTGGCCGCAGCCAGCCAGATTGAGAGGCTGGCTGGCTATCAGGTGGATAGGGCTTCGGCACCAGGCTGCAGCCAGGGAGTGGAAAGGACGAAGGGAGCGTTCAGAGGCCACTGGGGGGAGATCGGAAAGGTCGGTGATAGAGGGGATCGGAGGCCTCAGCGGGGTGGGGGGGGAGGGGGGTAAGGGGGTCAGGGGCCTCGGTGGGGGAGATCAGAAGGGTCGGTGTTGGGGGGAGATCAGAAGGGTCGGTGTTGGGGGGAGATCAGAAGGGTTGGTGTTGGGGGGGATCGGAAGGGTCTGTGTTGGGGAGAGATCGGAAGGGTTGGTGTTGGGGGGAGATCAGAAGGATCGATGTTGGGGGGAGATCAGAAGGGTTGGTGTTGGGGGGAGATCGGAAGGGTTGGTGTTGGGGGGAGATCAGAAGGGTCGGTGTTGGGGGGGATCAGAAGTGTCGGTGTTGGGGGGGATCAGAAGGGTCGGTGTTGGGGGGGATCAGAAGGGTCGGTGTTGGGGGGATCAGAAGGGTCGGTGTTGGGGGGATCAGAAGGGTTGGTGTTGGAGGGAGACCAGAAGGGTCGGTGTTGGGGGGGATCAGAAGGGTCGGTGTTGGGGGGGATAAGAAGGGTCGGTGTTGGGGGGGATAAGAAGGGTCGGTGTTGGGGGGGATCAGAATGGTCGGTGTTGGGAGGAGATCCGAAGGGTCAGTGTTGGGGGGGGATCAGAAGGTTCGGTGTTTTGGGGAGATCGGAAGGGTCGATGTTGGGTGGAGATCAGAAGGGTCGGTGTTGGGGGGAGATCAAAAGGGTCGGTGTTGGGCGGGATCAGAAGGGTCAGTGTTAGGGGGAGATCAGAAGGGTCGGTGTTGGGGGGATCAGAAGGGTTGATGTTGTGAGGTGTTCAGAAGGGTCGGTGTTGGGAGGAGATCAGAAGGGTCGGTGTTGGGGGGAGATTGGAAGGGTTGGTGTTGGGGGGAGATCGGAAGGGTCGATGTTGGGGGAGATCAGAAGGGTCGGTGTTGGGGGGAGATCAGAAGGGTCGGTGTTGGGGGGAAATCAGAAGGGTTGGTGTTGGGAAGAGATCGGAAGGGTCGGTGTTGGGGGGAGATCAGAAGGGTTGGTGTTGGGAAGAGATCGGAAGGGTCGGTGTTGGGGGGAGATCAGAAGGGTCGGTGTTGGGGGGAGATCAGAAGGGTCAGTGTTGGGGGGATCAGAAGGGTCGGTGTTGGGGGGGGATCAGAAGGGTCAGTGGGGGGATCAGAAGGGTTGGTGTTGGGGGGAGATCAGAAGGGTCGGTGTTGGGGGGGATCAGAAGGGTCAGTGTTGGGAGGAGATCAGAAGGGTTGGTGTTGGGGGGAGATCAGAAGGGTCAGTGTTGGGAGGAAATCAGAAGGGTCGGTGTTGGGAGGAGATCAGAAGGGTCAGTGATGGGGGGATCAGAAGGGTTGGTGTTGGGGGGAGATCAGAATGGTTGGTGTTTGGAGGAGGTCAGAAGGGTCGGTGTTGGGGGGAGATCAGAAGGGTCAGTGTTGGGGGGAGATCAGAAGGGTTGGTGATGGGGGGGATCAGAAGGGTCAGTGTTGGGAGGAGATCAGATGGGTTGGTATTGGGGGAGATCGGAAGGGTCGGTGTTGGGAGGAGATCGGAAGGGTTGATTTTGGGGGGAGATCAGAAGGGTCGGTGTTGGGGGGGGATCAGAAGGGTCAGTGGTGGGGGGGAACGGAAGGGTCGGTGTTGGGAGGAAATCGGAAGGGTTAGTGTTGGGAGGAGATCGGAAGGGTCGGTATTGGGGGGAGATCAGAAGGGTTGGTGTTGGGTGGAGATCAGAAGGGCCGGTGTTGAGGGGAGATCAGAAGGGTCGGTTTTGGGAGGAGATCAGAAGGGTCAGTGTTGGGGGGGGATCAGAAGGGTCAGTGTTGGGAGGAGATCAGAAGGGTCGGTGTTGGGGGGGGATCAGAAGGGTCAGTGTTGGGAGGAGATCAGAAGGGTCAGTGTTGGGAGGAGATCAGAAGGGTCGGTGTTGGGTGGAGATCAGAAGGGTCAGTGTTGGGAGTAGATCAGAAGGGTCGGTGTTGGGGGGAGATCCGAAGGGTCAGTGTTGGGGGGAGATCAGAAGGGTCGATGTTGGGGGGGATCAGAAGGGTCGGTGTTGGGGGGAGATCAGAAGGGTCGATGTTGGGGGGGATCAGAAGGGTCGATCTTGGGGGGGATCAGAAGGGTCGGTGTTGGGGGGAGATCAGAAGATTCGGTGGTGGAGGAGATCGGAGGCCTCGGGGGGGGAGATTGGCAGAATCGGGGGGGATATTGGAAGGGTCTGGGGTGTCCAATCATGGTGGGGGTTGAAGCAGGTAAACTGGATCCAGCAGCAAAGTGTGAAGGCACTTAATTCCCAGATGCAGCTGTCCTTGCCTTCCTTTAGCTGTTGGGTTTCCTGAGGCCTGGGAAACCCGGCCAGCCAGGGTTAAATTTAAAATGTGGTTCATTTTGAGGCATGCAGTCTCATTATAATATTTAAATGACCAACCTGCCAACCCCAACCCACCCTGCCTCCATTAAAACCAGATGTGGGCGGGTTGGAGGTGGATTGGGCCAGGGTTTCAGATTTTTTTTTTACATGCCACCTGACCCAAAACCACCCGTTTTGGGGGTTAAAATTTCCCCCAATATTTCTCGTACAGTTTGCGACTATCTATAGCGACTTGCAAAATATTAATGAGAAAATTAGTCATATTTTAATAGAAAATTACATAAAATTCTTATCAGAGCTTTAGCAGCAGAAGCCCAATAATAGAAAAAAGCTAAAACTCATCCAGAATAAAATTAAATATACCCTTTAAAATAACAAGGAAAATATGTAATTTCATTCTTGTAATATAAAAGGTTATTTTTAAAATGCTTTTGAAATGTGGTTTTAAACACAGAAATAACCAAATGGATTAATATAATCCAAATATTTATTTGAATGAGCGCACACATTTAAACTTATTCTGGATTGTCTTTCATTCTTCTTCCGCTTCCCTTCCTGTCTTGCTTCTGTCTGTTATCAGAGAAATAATGATTTTCTCAGCACTGCAACAGACTCATTTGCTATGTGTATACTTAAAGATGCGACAAGCAGGTTTTATCAGTGCACAAACTTTATCCAAGACCCTAGGAATGCAAACTAGGATGAGGCGTGTAAAATAGTCACCAACTGGTGCATCAATGAGACACAAAGATAACAGCACACTATAACTGTGCGTGCTTTAAAACACGCATGGCAATTGGATGCAAATCAATCAATTATTAAGATTCACCCATATCAGAATAGACAGTGCCTTAGATTTTTAGTTATTTCCTCTTCATACAATGCTGGTTGCAAACCAGCATTGGGTTAAACAGTGTCTACTTTTCTTAAAATGAAGGATGCCAAAAAAATTATGCATTTTACATAGTGCTACTGGGGCTGCCATGCTAGAAATATAGGCCTGATTTTAATCTAGCCCGCCTGGCGGGAACAGGGTGGGTTTGGATGCACATTTTAAATCCCACCCAATTTTACGCTCCATTAACTTCAACGGGGGATAACAACGGGCAACGTTTCAAACGGGCATGCGACCCGAATTGGCCCCGTCCCCACCAGGCCGGTTAGGGTAAACTCGAGGCAATGCACTGATAAGCTATACCATGTAGTTTTGGAATGTAGCCTTTAGTCCACCTTTCCTCACAATTTGAGTTTCTAATCACATCTGGAAAGGTTCTAAGTGAAGATGACATGGTTTTCCTGATGGAGGGAGAAACCATTTATAAATTTGACAGATCACAGCAAAACATTAGGGCCTAGAAATTCATTATAGCCACTTCTGGGGCGGTAAAGTCGGGCGGCCGCTAAAGTTTGCGCCCGGCGCAAATTCGAGGCCACTTCGCCGATATTCATTAGCTTCGCCCTAAGAGTTTGCTCGAGCACTAAAACTGGCGATGCACGGCTCTCTTTAGGCGCTAAGCCGGAGGTGCTGAGCGATACCGCCGAGGCCGGGCGCAGCGCAGGTGCGGCCATTTCTTGATTGACAGCAGACACCCTGGCACCAGCCAGCTCTTAAGGGGGAAGGGTCGAGTTGGTCTGCTGCCACGCCCTGGACACTGCAGCCCTCCAGCTAGGCCTGAACACTGCTGCTGGACCCAAATAGGGCCTGAAATGATGGAGAAGGCCCGTGAACGAGCGCAGCGCTTCTCAGAGCATGATCTGAGGGTGCTGGTTGGCGCTGTGGAGAAGAGACGCCATATTTTGTTTCCGGACAATGGCAAGAAGCCGGCGGCCCGCGTCTACCGGAAAGCCTGGATGCATGTCGCCACCAGGGTGGCATCCAACGGTGAGGTCCCCAGGAGCGCTGTACAATGCCGCAAAAAGCTAAATGACCTCGCCAGGATTGTCAGGGTGAGTACCCTTTCCAGTGTCCTCCTCATCCTTGCATGTGCACCTCACATTATGGGCAAAGGGACCTGAAAGCCCTAATGGCCAGCCCTCATGCAGCAGCTATGGGACAGTCATGAACATCAATTGCACATTGTGCACTTAACACACTGGCCAGGCTATTCGACCATGGGAGGCAGTGCACACAAGATCAGGGTTACACACTGGCCAGGCTATTCCACCATGGGAGGCAGTGCACACAAGATCAGGGCTACACACTGTACTTAGAGGCCGTACTTTCTCTTGCAGGCCAAGCTGGCCAATAATAAGAGGAGCCGACTGAGACCGGGGGAGGCGGACCCCAGATCCAGCCGCTCACCGAGCTGCAACAGCGCGTGGAGCGCATCATGGGTGCCCGGGTGATTGGCCCCGTTGCATCTGGAGATGCCGACCCTGTTCTGGGCACCAATGGTAAGACATCACCTTTTGGACCTCTCTCGTCCCACTTGTGCATCAGATCTACATCCTTTGCCACTGTCCGACCAATGCGTTGAATGCCACCACTCATGCATCCCTCGCTGACGCCCTCTCCTCACTCTAAAGCTACTCTTGTGCCTTCCTGCTTTCAAATGGTGAGGAGGAGGTCCCGGAAGTTGCCAGTGACAGCCCCTCAGAAGAGGAGGAGGAGGAGGAGCAAGAGGAAGGCGGTCCATCAGAGGAACCCTCAGCCGCGGCAAGCCATGCCAATGTAGGGGAGACGTCTTCCCTGGAGGGGAGCCTGGGGGAAGTGTCGGAGGGGAGTGTAGCTCCTGGGACCAGTGGCCTGCAGAAACGCGGGAGGGGGGTGGAAGCTCAGCGGCCTTCTCCCCAGAGGGGGGAAGGGTCGGAGGGGAGTCCAATTGCTGGGCCCAGCGGCGTCCAGCAACGCAGGAAGGGTCGGCCAGCTCGGCGGCCTTCTCCCCAGAGGGAGAGTCCAGCCTCCAGTCCGGAGACGGTCAACGCCGAGGAGATGCGCCGCCTCGAGGACATGTCCGCGGACTCGGAGCGCCAGCACACGGAGCTCATGGGGGTAGTGGCACGGATGCCTGAGGCCATCGAGTCCCTGTCTCGGAGTGTGACCGAATTCGGGGCCTCTCAGGCCACCAGTTTGGCGGAATTCGGGGCAGATCAGGCAGCGAGTCGGGCGGAATTCGGGGCAGCTCAGGCAGCGACTGGCCAGGTGATCAGTGGTGCCGTGCAGTCACTGGCTGCTCTGATGCGGTCACAGAACAGGGCAACACGGGCACTCACTGCTGCCACACTCGCTGTGTCAGCCAGGCATCGCCAGGGCACCCGGCGCGCTGCAGCAGCACAGCGGTCTGTCCCTCGGCAGATTGCTGCGCATGCTGCAGTGCTGGCCCGGGCGAGTGCCAGTGTCTCAGGCGACCAGCGAGCGCCTGCCATCCGCCAGCTTGCCCCCATTCCTCCAGCCGCCACTGCCACTCCCCCAGTGGAGCTGCCACGAGCTGCTGCAGCGACTGATGCTGCCCAGCCACAGCTGCAGCATTCACCAGCCGGCCCCTCGAGGGCCAGACCTCGTCTAGGCCGGCCCCCAAGGGCATCTGCCGTCACGACATGTGCCCCTCAGGAGCCTTCCCCCAGCCTTGCAGCAGCCACTGGCCTCACTTTGAGGAGGAGCAGCAGGGCGTGCAGGGGCCGCCAAAGTTTGCAGAAGGCATCGCCCTTGCCGGCCACAAAGTAGAGGGTGTGTCCAAATGTTTTGTTTTTTGGAATGGGTGTTTTGTGAAGGCCGAGGATGAAGGCCATTTTTGTTTACATCTTTTGTTAATCCTCCCCAGGTTGTGGGAGTGAGTCATGTGTGTGAGTGTTTTTTGGGGGTTTTGTGTGTTTTTGGTTTTCATGTGGGAAGGGCCCTGAGTTTGTACAATAAGCCATTTTATTTATTCACATTGTCCATGTTTGATCTTTGAAGTGTTTGTTGCCTTAACCGGCTGAGGGCTTGCGGAGCGGCTGCAATCATGTTCTTTCATTGGCACAAGCCATTCCCTGACAGGGGGCCTAGAAGTGACGTTCAGTAAGCCGCCGACGGGCGGCCCTTGGACCTTCTGCCTCCCTCCTGGGCTGGTACTCCTCCTCCTCCTCCTCCTCCTCCTGCTCCTCCTCCTGAGGTGGTGGTCCAACGTGAGGTGGCAGTGCCTGAGTCCTGCGGATAGCCAGGTTGTGCAGCATGCAGCAAACGACGACGAATTGGGAGACTCGCTCCTGCGAATACTGGAGGGCTCCCCCGGAGCGATCCAGACAGCGGAACCGTTGCTTCAGGACGCCGATTGTTTGTTCGATGAGGTTCCTGGTCGCTTGATGGCTCTTGTTGTATGCCTCTTCAGCAGGGGTCATGGGCGCGCGGAGCGGGGTCATGAGCCAGGTGCACAAAGGATAGCCTTTGTCCCTGATAAGCCATCCTCTTGGGTGAGGCTGTGCCTGGAACATGTCAGCCACAGTTGTCTGTCGCAGGATAAAGGCATCGTGGCTGCTGCCTGGAAAGCGGGCATTGACAGCTAGGATGCGCTGCCTGTGGTCACACACCAGCTGTACGTTGAGGGAATGGTAGCCCTTCCGGTTGCGGTAATCCTCGGCATGCTCCAGAGGTGCCCGCAAAGCCACATGCGTGCAGTCAATGGCGCCCTGCACCATGGGGAAGCCCGCTATTCTTGCAAATCCCACTGCACGCTGCTGCTGCTTGTCCAGGGTCATGGGGAAGGAGATGAATTGACGTCTCCTTCTGAAAAGGGCATTGGTCACCTGGCGGATGCAGCAATGCACGGCGAACTGGGAGATGTTAGCGATGTCCCCAGCAGCGGATTGGAAGGAGCCGGTGGCATAGAAGTTGAGAGCCACCGTCACCTTCACTGCCACCGACAGAGACGTCCTGCGCATCAGCTGTGGACGCAGATCTCTGTGAAGCAGCTGGCAGATGTCTGCAACCACCTCCCTTCTGAATCGCAGCCTCCTAACACACTGCGCGGCAGACATGTTGAGATAGGAGAACTGCTGGCGGTATACCCTGGGTGGGTAAGGCCTCACTTGGCGACGCCTGTTGCCCCCTCTGCGTCTAGCCAGGGCTGCCACTCTCTCACGGCGTCTGTAAGCCCTTCCGACATAATGCTGAAACTCAGCGTTGACACCCAATGCAGCCCCCATAATATGCTGGCAAACACTGAGATCTCAATGAAGGCAAAGAGAATTGCAAAGCTCTGGCCTGAAGCCAAAAATACCTGTCCTAGTGTTGGGCCAAAGCAGTAAGCTCTCTTCCTTGGTCTCTCTCCAAAAATCCGTTGCACAAGAGTGAATGCTGCAAAATGGCTGCCCTTTATAGTGCAGGGTAAGTGCCCTTTAATTTGCGCTCCCCGCAGCCCGCCTCGGCTGTGTACCGTTCCACTCAACAGTCGTTAGGGCCGCCCGGCGCACAATGGAGCGGCGCGAGTGAAGTTCCGGTTCCGGGCGCACAAAGGGCGTTGCACGACGAAATGACATCATGATCTGCGCGCGCAGATGAGCGCGCGCAAAGACTTTGCGCCGGCGCTAAATGTCTACTGAAGTTGGGGCGAGGCGCAGATCACGCTGCGCCCGGGCACTAAGCGCCTAGCGCTCGAGATCTGCTCCTCCTAAGGCGCTAACGGCTGGCGCAGTCAACTGAATTTCTAGGCCTAGATACCTTAAATATTTCACTAACTGTAAAATATGAAAAGGTGGTCAAAGCATTTGGAGAATATTACCCACTGAATTTTTTTTATTTTTCATTCTCGGGATGTGGGCATTGCCCATTTCTGCTTGGCCTGACAAGGTGGTGGTGGCCCTTCTTCTTGAACCACTAGAGTGTAGTGGTTTGATACAATTCAACTGAGTGGTTTGCTAGTCTGCTTCAGATGGCAGGTAAAAGTCTGGGACTGGAGTCATATATAGGCCAGACCGGGTAAGGACGACAGGTTTCCTTCCCTAAATTACGTTAGTGAACCAGTTGGGTTTTTACAATAATCCAGCAGATTCGTGCTCACTTTTACTAATGTAAGATTTGCAAAATTTCTACATTTCCCCAAAGGTTATTATTAACAAAAGGGACACTGTGTGGACATTTTAATTAAAAAAGGACACCCAAAATGGCGCCCGCGCCTCGTGGACGAAAGCCTGTGAGATTTTAAAACCTTGGACTCTGCGGTACAGGCAGCTTCTTGGGAAATCGAAACCAAAGCTGCAGTTTCTGTGAAGAGAGACTTTGCATTTTGAAAACCAGACAGGACTTTGAATTATGTATTAGACCAAATCGGAGACAGATCAAAACCAGTTAGGCCTATAGTTAAGGCCATCGAGCAGTTTGCATAAATAATCGGGAACAGCTTAAGGAAGCCATCGAGGCTGGACAGGCCCATTAAGATGTATTAATAACAACACAACTCGATAAGCAGGCCAGTAGGTGTGAATACCGGCCATCTAAAAACCAGTTAGTTAGATTGCTACCATTGTTTAAACTAGCCCGCCAAGATTGGAACAATGAACTAACCTGATTTGGCGCGCAGATAAGGGGCTATCGAAAGGAGTATAACTGTAGGCCCCGGGTAGCAATCGCTCTCTTGTCTCTTGACTCTTGCTCTTGCCCTGGACTCTGCTCTTGTGGCTCCGGCCTCTTGGGCTGCCGCTGCGGCCGGTGGTCTACTCCTCCAGGATACTCACGGATGTGGAGAGGAGCTACTCCAACTGTGAGCGGCACCTTTTGGCCACACATTGGGCTGTGAAAAGATCATTGAGCTTCACAGGCACCTCCCCCATTACCCTCTTCACCCATCACACACCCACCCAGATGCTTCTGGATGGGAGGATCAAGGTGGGACAGTGAGCAGTGCCCGCATTGCCCGCTGGACCTTGCTCCTCTCACAGATGGATCTTAGAGTGAAGGGTCTCTGTGAGCCAAAGCTCGCAGCCAACATGGTATATCCTGGAACAGCCCACCGGTGTTCCATTGAAGGGTTTTGGGAAGTAAACATAGGTTTACGGACCGGGATACATCCCACAGGCCGCGAGATCTATGTAGACGGTCCCAGCACGGTATCTGCTGGCGAGCGTCTCACGGGGTGTGGAGCTTACGATCCAGTGGCAAACATTGCCCTGGCGATTAAGCTCCCCAGCACCGTGGGCGCCCAGCAGGCTAAACTGTCCACGGTGGTGTACATTGTTACACACCCCGAAATCTTCCCCACCCCCTACACGATTTGCTCGGACAGCATGTTTACGTGCAATTCATGTACGGAGTACCTAGCCATCTGGTCCCGCCGCGGATACACCTCCGCTGACGAGAGACCCCTCACAGTAAAACTCCTGCTGGAAAAGATCCTGGCAGCAGTGGGGGAGGAAGGGGAGGTTTTCATCCACAAGGTGAAGGCCCATTCCTCCACAGAACCCCGCGGCCAGGGCAGCCAGCAGGCTGACTTGCTCACCAAGGAGGGTGCCCGCACAGGCACTTTCTGGGACCCATATGGGTCCAGACCCATGGCGGCGGTCAGAGGTAGGGACGGGACCCAAGGGAGTGTAGGGGTAGCATTAGCCCCGGACCTTGAGACGGTCCAAGCCCAAGACCCCATTCTCAAAGCAGTCCTCAGTGCAGTCGCTGAGGAAAAGGGAGTAGAAGGTCCGTACGGCACAGCAACCCTCTCCGTTAAAGAGGGCATGCTGTTCCGGGGGGAACAGTGGGTTGTGCCGCAGCAGCACCAGAGGGCATTCCTTCAACTGGCCCATGAGGGTCCAGGAGCGGGACACCCCGGGCCTGAGACCACCTGGCAATGGGTGGAACAGGCGGGATGGTGGCCGGGACTCAGGGACGATGTCCGCGAATTCTGTGCAGGCTGTCTTGTGTGCGCTGCGAATAACCCTGACCCCCACAAAAGGAAGGTACCTATGGGACACGTCAGGAGGGTAGAGGGACCATGGCAGTCGATACAAGTCGACTACATCGGGCCCCTGCCCACCGCCCAGGGAGGCTATAAGTACTGCCTAGTCCTGGTGGACGTGTTTACCAAGTGGGTAGAGGCCTTTCCCTGCAGAACTGCCACAGCTCTGGGTACTGCCAGGATCCTGGTCCGGGAAGTGTTTTCGAGGTGGGGACTACCACAGTATGTGGAGTCCGATCAAGGGAGTCACTTCACCGGACAGGTGATGCAGAACACCCTGATGCTGCTAGGCATTGAAGGGAAATGGCACGTGGCCCACAACCCGCAGTCGTCCGGGATTGTGGAATGTATGAATCGGACCCTCAAAGAAAGGCTAAGAAAGGAGACGGTCGACTCGCCCCGTAAATGGGCTGAGGTCCTACCGTTGGTTTTGATGGGGATCCGGGCCAGCCAGTCTAAAAGCACGGGGTGTTCCCTGTACGAGCTAATGACTGGCAGGGTTATGATGACCCCCACCCATGTACTAGCCCCGGTGCTCACAGAGGGTCAGCTCAGAGAGGTAAACCGGAACAGGTTTGTCCGAAACCTCTTTGAGCACCTGAAGTAGGTCCATGAGCAGACGGCTGGGAACATGGGAAGGCAGCATCGGAGTAACCGATTGCTGCTCGAACTGAGAAAGCACCATGAGTGGGAGGTAGGAGATCAGGTTATGGTGAGAAACTATGCCCGAGTAGGTAGTTTGGAACCATTGTACATGGGGCCCTACAGCATTGTAGATAAAGCCAGCCCCATGGTATACGCCGTGAAGATGCCCCGGCGTTCAAAATGGTTCCATATCAACCAGTGTAAGCTGTTTATACCTGAAAGGGGAAAGCAGCCAGTTGGGGTAAGGTCTGAGGATAAAGATCCTCAGCCTGCAGCAGGAGCGAGTTCACAGACTGCACAGGCAGGCGCTGTGGCTTGCTTAAAGGGAGGGGCCATCCCGCCCATCGATTGGGAGACTCCCCCGCTCTTCTGGGATCCAGACGAGGGGGAGGGACCTGAGGGCGAAAACCCTGCCCCTAACCCAGGTGTGGAGAGGGAGGGACCTGAGGTCGAAAACCCCGCCCCGGACACATTCATGGGACCTGGGGGCGGAGACTCTCAGCTCGCAGCAGCAGGCTGCGAAGAGTTACCTGCCCCTAGCCCAGGTTCGGGAGAGGCCAAGCCTGAGGGTTAAAGGCCCAGTGACCAAGAAAGCCCCACCCGCCAAGGCCCCCAGAAGGTCCCCAAGGACGCCCCAGCTGAGAAAGCCATGGTCACCAGCCCTCCAGTTACCAAGGGCCGCCCCTCGTGTCAGGGAGAGTTCCAAGGACAAAGGTCCTCAGCCAGCAGCCACGGGCTGCAAGGGACCAACAGTGAAGGACGGTGCGATCACGCCGGGGGTGGTGGTGAGCCACAGTCCAACCAGAGATTAGCCTGGCCGCCCGGAGACGGGCGGCGGATGTATATAGTTTATAGTTTAAGGAAAGTTTAATTATTTAGCTTAAGTTTGGGTGTTTTAGTTTAAGTTAAATAAGGTGATTGGTAGTTTTAAGATAAGTAATCTGTTAAGAGTGTATATATTGGGGTCAAGGTCGCATGACCCGACCATGCTTCACCAAGCCAGAGAATCTCTTGGGGACCTAGCTGCATGTTTTTACATCTCTTTGCAGAAAGGCTTTCAGGATGGAGGGGATCGTGATCCTGTTCGCCCTGATTGGGATGAGCATGGGAAGACGGGGCGACGTCCAGGATTCCCACATCTACGGGTGCTCAGGAGACAGGGCGCCCATAGCGATCGATGGAAGCGGTGAACGGGATGCGGAGGAAACCGCCGTCTACGTCCACGAGGGAAGGTGGCCAGGATGGCTGGGGTCCAATTTGTCTCGGTACTCCAGCCAAACCGGATTCATGTACGGGGAGGCCTCCCTCCTGTGCCCCAGGGTACGGGTCGTTACCACGGGGGTCAGCTTCACCATTGGAATGCGAATATGTTTAACGTGCAAAGGACACATTCCACTGGATAGGTGGTGGTGGCTCAGAAAGTTGAGCAAGGACATGCAGAACCCCGAAGTCGAGTGGGAATGGTTGGGGAACAACACCCATCGGACGGTTACAGGGACTCATGGAGGATTAAGCGTGTGTTGGGACAAGTGGTGGGAACCGGACCAAGGGATTTATATCTGTATGTGGGGGTCAGAGAAGTCTGCCCCGCAGCCATATCCATCATTTTCCACCGGCAGTGGCAAGACACAGAGGAGGGGATGAAGTGGGATACCAGCCTGAAGATGTGTGCGGTCCCATACTCCCAGATCCCAGTCAATGCCACTGAGCTTGTGCCCCGCCCACGGCGCAGGCGGTGAGGTTATCCAGGGAAGGTTGTCCCACCATCACAAAGGGACCAGGGAATGGGTTGGTACTAGTCCCCACCGATCAGATGCTGTACCAGGGGTACACTACACGGTAGCCTCCGTGATTTTAAATCTCACCGAGGTACATTTACCGGAGTGGTGCCCCAAAGAAACAGAGCAGCTATACCAGGCCCTATTAAAGGACATGTTCAAGAAATTTTACGAGTTCGATTTTGCCCACGTGGACAAAACCAAACTGTACACCACACACCGAGAATTTTTGGGTAATGCAGGGAGACAAAGAAGGGGAGTATGGAATGATGTTTTTGCTGCATTTAACACTGGGTCCTCTGTCATCAACAGTTTGGATGACATAGAGCTGCAGACCCAGATAAACGGCTTAAAAACACAGTTGAAGAAAATATTACTGGATGAGAATAAAGTAGTGGGCTTGGAGTTGCATGAGGACCAGGCCATGATGGTCCATTTAAAGGAGATCATAGCCGAGTTGAAAAAGCACACAAAGACAGTAAATGCTCTCATAAGGGAGGAAAGAAATGCTTCTGACCAGGCTGCGCAGAATGAGGTGTGCGTGTTATACGGGGCGTGGTTACTGGGCAAGGGCCGCAGTAATCTGGAGGATTTAAAACAGGGTTTGGTCCCCTCCTGGATTAGCAACAAGCACCTCGCAGCCCTCCACCCTTTTGAGAATGCATTGAGCCCATGCCAACTCCGGCTAGCCTCCGAAGCCTATCCAGCCCCCGTGGATTGTGGGTGGTCCAACCACACAATCATGGGAGTAGTAGTTAGGATGCCAGTCATTGGTAGGACAGCCTGACCCGCACCGGTATACAGGGTTAAGAACATTGGAGTCATTCAAGGGGGTGCACACATTCATTTCACAACGGTCCCGCCTTACGTCATAAAGTGGGCACGCTATGACAGGTACTGACCTCTCAGGGTGCCAGAGCCAGGGAGCACACATAATCCTGTGTCCCCAGCACTTGAATGCCTATTCAAAACTGCAGTGTGGGTTCAGAGCTGCTGGCGCAAAACCTATAAAGTGTACCATGGAGTCAATGGCACAAGGCCATGTTCCCCGCAGGTAGCATATATAGGAGGTGGGACATATTGTGTCACCACCGGAGCGTCCCACTACCAGCATGGACAGCATGGCTGGTGTCCGGTTAGTGACAGCAGCTTCTGTTTTAAACCCGAGGCAGAAGTTCAAGTGGCCCAGGAGCGAATTGTCCCCATTCCTGAACCCTCCACTGTTCACCTCACTGTGAAGGAGAATTTTACGAATTTGCAGAAGTACGTAGCGCACTTTGGCTACGAAATTCCCCCTCTCCCAGAACACCTTACCAAAATACTCAAAGCCATTATAGTTTCGCAGAAACATTTTTATACTCTAGAGTAGAAAACAGTAGAGATAGGGACTAAGATATTGGATAATGTGATTCCACCCTGGTGGGACATTTTCAATAATATAGATCCCTTTGTGGATGAGACTGGCTTCCCACATTCTCGTGGTTTGCCAGTTGGGGATAGTGTTGTATTTAGTTTGCATTCAATGTAAGGGAAAAGGTCAGTGGTCAGAATTCTGAAACCAGAAGATCTGGAAGGAACATTATGTAAAGGTGGAGGGAGATACGCCTGTTTAAGTCTTTTTCCTTGTATTTTTGATGAAAGATTGTTGTTTTTTTGTGTTTGTTATTTTTAATAAAAGGTTTTTCTGTTGTTTTTTTGCGACGCATTTAATAAAGATGTATGTGTACCCAGTGGTGCAGGGGTGTTGGACCCCCTCCGTGCTTGGATGTGTGTAAAGTCTGTAATTTGTTCCCTGTATGCTGATGTACACTACATTTTCGTGGAATGGGAGGTGCATGTGTCGTGGGTCTATTAGATAGGTAATTACAGGGGAAGGTTGACTATGGAGAGTCAGAAAATTTTTGCTCACCTGGTAAGAATGATACTTCAAGCAAGTTTTAGTATCACAGGGGTGAGTGTAAGATTTGCAAAATTTCTACATTTCCCCAAAGGTTATTATTAACAAAAGGGACCCTGTGTGGACATTTTAATTAAAAAAGGATACCCAAAATGGCGCCCGCGCCTCGTGGCAGAAAGCCTGTGAGATTTTAAAACCTTGGACTCTGCAGTACAGGCAGCTTCTTGGGAAATCGAAACCAAAGCTGCAGTTTCTGTGAAGAGAGACTTTGCATTTTGAAAATCAGACAGGACTTTTAATTGTGTATTAGACCAAATAAGAGACAGATCAAAACCAGTTAGGCCAATAGTTAAGGCCATCGAGCAGGTTGCATAAATAATCGGGAACAGCTTAAGGAAGCCATCGAGGCTGGACAGGCCCATTAAGATGTATTAATAACAACACAACTCGATAAGCAGGCCAGTAGGTGCGAATACCGGCCGTCAAAAAACCAGTTAGTTAGATTGCTACCATTGTTTAAACTAGCACGCCAAGATTGGAACAATGAACTAACCTGATTTGGCGTGCAGATAAGGGGCTATCGAAAGGAGTATAACTGCAGGCCCTGGGTAGCAATCGCTCTCTTGTCCCTTAAATCTTGCTCTTTCCCTTGACTCTGCTCTCATGGCTCTGGCCTCTTGGGCTGCCGCTCGTACTCGCGCCCTGGCCTCGTGGTGGGTTCTCTCTCCCCGGAGCAGATTTTCAGTAGCTAAGGACGCCATACCAACTGCTAGGAAGGGGAACGAGACCCAAGTCCATAGCCATCCAGGACGCCCAGGCCACAGAAAGGGGCGAGACGAAGTTGAGCAGGTAGCCCAGGGCTTGTATGGTGGTCCGATGAGACGAGACGAAGAAGACGATAATAATTCGATAAGGGCAGAGCAGGGCAGCGAAAAACGTATCGATGAGTAAACCAAGCGTCTAGTTATAAGCTGACACTTGGGGAAGAAAGTCCTTGAGGACGGTGAAGACAAACACCTTGTTGAACACTGCGATAATGCAGGTGTCTACGCCACAATGAATAAACGGGCGTTTGATGCATGGGTAGGAAAATCTAAGCAGTTAAGAATGCCAACTGCCCTATTGGCACAGCGTTACCGCCGACGACTGCCCGAGGGAGAAGAAAAGGAGAACCCATTGAGACAAGACAACGACGGTAGCGGAGGGGTAAAGGTGTGTCGCAGTAGTCGATCCAGCACCGCGCCCCTGAAGACCATGTGGTGACGGGGTACCTAGAAGGGCCAGAGACTGTAATGAATAAATGACTAGCTAGAAGCTAGCTGTGTTCATAATAAGAATGTCTAGTTATTAATGAACATAACATGGTACCAGGGTGGTGAAGATCTGCTGAAAATTGTGAAAAGTGACATGGAGAATTTGAAGCCACCAGAGCGTTTGAATCACATAACAGAGACCAGACTTCAAAACTCGCACTCGTTAACAGTTGGCTTTATTTTGGATTGGTGAGCATGAATTCTGGCCCCTCATAGCTTAATCTAGTTAGGTATAGGGGGTGGGATAAGGATAAGGGGATTGTTAAGATAGTTGTTTTCCCTCGATGTGCCGTGTGTTCCCCATTCCCTGTATAAGTATATAGTTATTTGTATTTGCCTGCAATTTAACACTAGTAACTTCTCATAAGACTGTGTTATTTTTCTGCTTAATAAAATCTTGTTTTTTTGCTTACATCCAAACCACCTGTCTACTCGAGTCTTTTCTGTATCGCCGCCTGTACCTAAGTCCGGTGTCTAGAACCCAGGGGCGTGGGAGTGATTCAAACCGCTCACAGACAGTCAGAGACATAGCTGACTGGGCGTATGCGCCAAACACCACCACACGCCACCCCCTACAGTAATAGCAGCTTTAAAACTGAATTCAAATTCTCAAAGTATCATTCTCTGGATGTTAGCCCAGGGCCTCTGAATTCCTAGTCCAGTAATGTAACCACTACACTGCCGTTCCACCTGCCACGGATTACTAGCAATTCTGTAACAAGGTTAAAAAAAAATAATATATATAAACATCATTGTTATCGTGTTTGTGTTTTACCCAGATGAATGTTCTGTGGTTCCATGCATTTCCCACAATGCTACTTTATAATATTCAACAACATTGATATAAATTTATTTTAGCTAAAGTAACAAAACAAAGAACATTCTTGTCATTGGAATGAGCATTCTACACAAATAGGGTTAAAATCAATGCAGATAAAATCCCAGAACAATATATCCAAAAGGCTGTAAACAATTAAACTTAAGTTTGGAGTTATTTTCTTTCTCAGTGCTGCAATGGATCCACTTTTGCTAGTTGCACACTTGAAAACAAAATAAAGCAGGCTTTATCTAAGACCATAGGAATGCAAAATGGCAGGGATGTGTAAACTAACTAGTTAAATTACTAACTGCTGCATCCATGAGGCATATTAGATAATTACCATGCAACATTAAATACAGGAAAAATGTAGCACATCTTTAGCAGTGCTCTGAAGGCTAATTTATGATACTTTATAGAGAATATTTCTAACTCCAACATTAAACCATTACTGCTATGATGTTAATGATCTCAAATTGATCTTTTAATAGTTAAACCCAGCCTAGAAGGTGATGATCATACATGAAACTAATCTATAATAACTTCCTTTTCTGGAAAAGTGAATTGTGAAAAATAATATAACACTAGAATTGTTAGTTTGGCTGATTTTTGTGGATAACCTGAAATATTACACCTTCCCTTTAAATAAGCAATGCCAAAAATTAAGCCATTTTGGGGCTTCAGCTCTGAAGGAAGAAACTGTTAATTAAGAAATATGTATTGTCCTTTGTGATACAGTGTAATATAATTCATGATGATACAGTGGAACATAGTTCAGTGCACAGTCACAGAACATTTTAATCTAGAACAGCTGAAAAAGATATGAAATATTTATGCAGCCAGGGTGAAGAAAATTGGGGAAAAGTGCCCATCCTCCACTAAGTATCACAATCTCCCTCTCACTCACAATGGGAATTACTAGATATAATAAAAATAATTGGGTTATTACCGATTGTGTTGTGAATCTGTGCCTTTCCCCAAAGAGTACGTAAAAACATGTCTTCAATCTTCTACAGAGCTATTTTAATTTAAGAAGCAAATCATGTGCTTGTTAAAAAAGTATATGGTACATTGTTTAAACCATGCTCATCGTATTTTTAAAACAAAGGTATTTCAATCTTATTTTATTTGAAAACTAAAGTACATCACAATTTATTTAGCAGACAGAAGAATTAAATTTAGGGAAAGAAATGTTCTGAGTATCTAAGGAATCAGTTTGGACGTTATCAAAACTGTCTCGTGGATGCACATCTACAATTCAGCATAGAGTGAACCAAATGGACAATTGTCAAAGTTAGTGCTCACAAAGTGGTATTAATCCCTTGTGATATCAGTAAAAGTATATTCATGATTTCTGATCTGTTGGCTTCAGGATTTCAAGATTTTACAGAAACTCCAAGTAGACTGAAAAATAGTTTTTTATTGCAAAAGGATAATTTTATTGCTATGGCTTCAGTCACAGATAGATATCATTTAATCACCTATTAGGAGCCCAGAGGACAAATTGTGGATTATGAGAAATGGCAGTACCTTTACATGTGTGCCAGTATTTCCTTTAACAGGAACAGGTAACACAGAATTTTACAGTGCAGGAGACCATTTGGTCCACCTTGCCTGTGCCAGTTATCTGAAAGAACTATACACTTAATTCCCTTCCTCTGTCCTTTCCCAATACCCTTTAAAAATGTTCTTTTTCAAATATTTACCTTTTTCAAATTAATTTTTGGGATGTGGACGTCGCTTGCCAAGCTGGCATTTTTTGCCCAACCCTAGCAATTTGATACAAGCGAGTGGCTTGCTAGGCCACTTCAGAGGGCAGTTAAGAGTCAACCACACTGGTGTGGGACTGGATTCACATATAAATAGGTTTCTTTCCCTAAAGGATATTAGTGAACAAGCTGACATAAGAACATAAGAACATAAGAACATAAGAAATAGGAGCAGGAGTAGGCCAATCGGCCCCTTGAGCCTGCTCCGCCATTCAATAAGATCATGGCTGATCTGATCCTAACCGCCAATCCACTATGACAGGACTATCTCCAGAATCTAACAGAATTAGACACATGAAATAGGAGCAGGATCAGGCTACACGGCCCCTGGGCCCGCTCCGCTACGCACAGGGCCATGACCGATCCGAACCTAGACTCATGTCCAAATTCCTGCCCGCTCCCCGTAACCCTTAATTCCCTTTACTTCTAGGAAACTGTCTATTTCTGTTTTAAATTTATGTAATGATGTAGCTTCTACAGCTTTTTGGGGCAGCATATTCCATGGACCTACCACCCTCTGAGTGAAGTAGATCCTCCTCATCTCAGTTTTGAAAGAGCAGCCCCTTATTCTAAGACTATGCCCCCTAGTTCTAGTTTCACCCATCATCGGGAACATCCTCCCCGCATCCACCTGATCCAACCCCTTCACAATCTTATATGTCTCAATAAGATCGCCTCTCATTCTTCTGCACTCCAATGAGTAGAGTCCCAATCTACTCAACCTCTCCTCATATGTCCATCCCCTCATCCCCGGGATTAACTGAGTGAACCTACTTTGTACTGACTCGAGAGCAAGTATGTCCTTTCTTAAGTATGGACACCAAAACTGTACGCAGTATTCCAGGTGCGGTCTCACCAATACCTTGTACAACTGAAGCAATACCTCCCTATTTTTATATTCTATCCCCCTAGCAATGAAAGCCAACATTCCATTGGCCTTCTTAATCACTTGCTGCACCTGCATACTAACTTTTTGAGTTTCGTGCACCAGGACCCCCAGATCCCTTTGTACTTCAGTACTTTCCAGTTTCTTGCCATTAAGATGCTTGCTCTACGATTTTTCCTGCCAAAGTGCATAACCTCACACTTTCCGGTATTGTATTCCATCTGCCAAATCTCTGCCCACTTACTTAGACTGTCTATGTCCCCTTGCAGGTTTTTTATGTCCTCCTCACTCACTACTTTCCCTCCCATCTTAGTATCATCTGCAAACTTTGATATGTTACACTCGGTCCCCTCCTCCAAATCGTTAATATAGATTGTAAAGAGTTGGGGACCCAGCACTGACCCCTGCGGGACACCACTAGTTACTGATTGCCAGTCTGAGAATGAACCATTTATCCCAACTCTCTGCCTTCTGTTAGATAGCCAATCCTCTATCCATGCCAGAATATTACCCCCAATCCCGTGATTTTTTATCTTAAGCAATAATCTTTTGTGTGGCACCTTGTCAAATGCCTTTTGGAAGTCTAAATACACTACGTCCACTGGTTCCCCTTTATCCACCCTATATGTTACTTCCTCTGCTGGGTTTTTATGACAATCCAACAGCTTCATGGTCATTTTTTCAGAATTTTAAAAAACTGAACTCAAATTTTTGAACTGCCATGGTTGGATTTAGATTCATGTTCTCTGGATTATTAGTCCAGGCATCTGGATTACTAGTCAATCAACATAACCACTACACTACCATACCCAAAATGCTACTTCCTTTTTAAAATCTATTGTAGATTCTGTTTCTATCACTATTTTTGGTTGCACATTCTAATTTCCTAACACATCTCTGTAATAAAATAATCTTCTTTGTTCTTTTGATGATCTTAAACTTATGCCACCTAGTTACCAAATCAACAATCAGTGGAAATCGTTTTTATTTATCAAAACTTGAACACGAGATCTCCTGTTAACCTTCTTTGCTTTCAAAAGAGCCTCAGGTTCTTCATAGCTAATGCCTCTAATTCCTGGCATCATCTTCAGTGAATGTTACTGTACTCTGTCCACGGCCTTGACCTCCATCTGAAGTAGCGAGCCAAAACTGGGCACAATATTCTAACCGCGGCCTAGCCAATAATTTTCTACAGGTAGCATTCCCTCCTTGCTTTTGTATTTAATGCTTCGATTTATAAAGCCCAGGATCCCAGATGCATTTTTACAGCGTTATCAATTTATCCTTCCATCTGAGCTCCTGTATTAATAAAGCCAAGCCTGGGGATTCATTGAGTTAACTTGAGCTGGCCCAATCTGTAACATTTTGTTTTGTGATCTTAGGTCGGTATCCATTCCTAGCAATCATTAGGCAGAATTCCATTACCACTGTTGTTACACATGTGTGAAAACACCTAGCATTAATGGGTGATCAGGAGGATTTTTCTCATGAGTCACTTTTAAAAAAATACTTAAGTGAACTGCTCCATTTTAAAAAGTGTTTTAAAATATGGTGCATCACATGAATGGTTAAATGGCAATTGACTACAGTTTTCAACTTCAGTACAGGGAGTTGAAAATAATACTGCTAGTCGCAAAATAAAATATCACACTGGCGACAGTGCATGAGCGAGTTTTCAGACCCATTCCGGCACGAATAATTTATAATGCTCTTTCACGCACAAGTGAAAGAATATCAGTAAAGCAACAACTCCATCGAATACTCTTAGTTACTCCAGATTTATTCATTTAGATTTGCAAAAGCATTTACATCTTGTGACTGCGGAATGAACTGAAACGCACACATTTTATCCACTTAAAGCAAGCATGATTACAAAATAGACTAAAACTGTCGCATTTGTTTTCACACGGAGAAAAATAAACGAAGTAAAACAACATAAGCACAGGATGAAATCATTTCAAATAAAACTGGCTATTAAAAAGGAGTGCAAAAGCTATATACAGTACTGCGGATGCTGGAAATCTAAAAAGGAGATTTGAGCGCAGAAATAAAATAGCTGATAAAAGAGCATGGAGACATGACAAACTGGTTTGGTGCATGAGAAAGCAAGTGGGTGACCGGGAGCCTGCAGATGATGAAGGAGAGGAGAGGGGTGTGAAGTAGGTGTGTAGTTTCTACGCTGTTGTTGGACAGGGAGGAACACGTGGAGCGGCGGCGCTGTCTCTCTCTCTCTCCAGTCTGTGTGGCAGGAACAGTATCAGCCGGCGCTATCTCGGGCTGCTCCTCATTGCACTCGCCGCTCCGTGATTGCACTGACACCATCATCTGGCGTCACTCAAAGTGTCCAGTGTTTCAGTGCTTTCCCCGCAGACGTTGACTGGGAGACAGCTTTTGTCTGCGTCTTGACTTCAACACCGAACCGACTGTCCAGCCCAGCCCAGCTTAGCCCAGCCCAGCCTGCCCCGACCAAACAGCACAGCGAACCGATCTGGAGCGCAGAAGGGGGAAACTGGTTGCGACGCCCTGGGTACAAAGCTATTGAGCGAGAGGGGGGACCGTCAGCATGAGAAGACATCACTTCTGCGCCACTTTCATCCTGTCTATCAGCCTGGGTGTCCTCCACCTCGCCAAAGGTGAGTCCCGGGAGTTTTTTATTCATACAACACTGGAGTGAAAGGAGCTAAAGCCCGCCTGCCTGTGTCTGTTCGCCTCTCGCCCAGAAACAGCTCTCCAGGCAGCAGGACAGTCAATGCGACTGCAAATCTGTTCTTTTCACTGTCAGCACTTTTTGCCGATGGTCCAACAGACCCCGAGCTGTTCCATACGAAGATCATTTCAAGGTTTTTTTTAAAAAAAAGGACCCTTTAGCGATGTTGGAAGATTTCTATTCAGCTGTGATAGGGTTAATATGTACCTATATGTAATGTGTGTGTCCTCTGTTATTTAAACCTGACATTTCCCTTCCGTTTCAGGACGTACTTGATCCCAGATAGCACGCAATTTGCAGTTTGTGTAATGTTGACGGAGCTGAGGAAAGTTTTAACCCTTTCAATCCTGTTAGTGAAAGATCCCGAGATCCCCCCATCTCTGTCCGAAGAAGTGAGTGAGAGGAAAGTGGTGTCAACAAAGCGGCTGTTTTATTGGGGGGTTTTGCCACGCTGCTTCGTTCTTGGTTTGGGAATGGATATTTTACAGTAACTAGAGTGGGATGGGGATGGGGGGCAAGCCATGGTTGGGATGAAGGTGTTGGGGGTGGGGGCATATTGGATACACAGAGATAACGAGGGAAGCGAGCAACGTGCCAATCTCAGCGGGACCTTTGCATTCTCCATGTGTCTGCCCGGGCAAGTCTCTCTCTGTCTCTTTGTTGCTTTACTGATCCTGGACAGAGATGGTGAACGATTTTTTTTCTCGTGCTCGCTAAGATGAAAGAAAAACATCAGTTCAACACTGAATGATGGATACTGGTCGGCAAACTTTAATTAAATGCGTAATTTTAAGCCAGTCCCACATTGGTTTTATGTGAATCACGCTTTCTTTTTAAAAATATAACAGAGAATGCTAGAAATACTCAGCAGGTCGATGACCTTTCGGCAGGACGCTTTCTTTTTTTGCTCTGTAATAAACGCCGGAGTCTGGTCTTTAAAAACACATATTGCACCGTGTGGATATTTAATTCAGATTTTGTCCTGCATTTTTAAAGCTCGGCCCTTCTCGCCCGGATAAGATGGTCTTTTTAACCTATAATGGTGGGTTAAATGCAGTCCGGTGGATGTTGCTGCTGATCTTGCTCCAGTCTGTATAGGACAAAGCTGTTAGAAGCGCGGACTGCGTCAGCAGAGCAGCGAGACTGTGGCTTTGCTCAGCTCACACTCCGCACCGCGCACTCAATCACAACACCCGGGACTGCACAGACAGCAGACACCCAGCCTGTTCAGCAGGGTATCGGGAGCGAGTGAGAGACAAGAGGGCGAGGCAATAATGGACACCATTCGCTGTCGAGCACAATGCAACCGACTCCCAAATACCATTTGCAATATGATGCAATTTTTCTAAATGTTCTTTAAAAAAACAAGAGAGGATCTGCTTTCAGCATCTATTATGTTTTTTTTGTCCTGTTCAAGTTATCTTGCTGATAGTAGAAAGCCAAATGTAAACACAAAGCAGATTAATTCGTTCTCTGAACATTGAGGATTTTCCGTATCGGAGTTGTATGATAGGTAATTATTGATCAGCAATATAGAAATGAAATGTAGCCACACTGTTGTTTAATATGCATTGGACGAACTCTAAGGGGTTCAACATTTTCGTGTAAAACATTTTTACTGATCCTATTCAGCCTATTTTTTATTATTTGCTTTCCTTAGGATTGTATTATTGAAGTGAGATTGAGCCGTGTTGAAGTACTAATAACTAATACAGATTGTCAAATCTTCAGTATTAAAACTGAACCCACAGCTCTGTCATCAAACTGAATATTTTATTACCTTGTAAATTATTAATCACAATGCTGCTTTAAAACCCATGCTGGTGTTGCACGCATGTGCTTCTACACAGCTTGCATATCAGGTTTAGAACTTATTTTTAGGTAGGTTTTGGCTGAATTCAACTCTTTCTTTCCCCATTCAAGTAAAAGGGCTGTTGAAGCACTTCTGCAGACAACAAAAGGTTAAGATGAAGTATAAATGCAGCTTAAAATTTAGGATTATGTATAATTGTTTATTGAACAAATTAAGATTATCTTAAACAAAACAAGGTTTATTCTAAATCAGTTAACACAGATCTTTTTATTAAAGCTGCACGTTGATGGAATAGATAAAAAAAACATCTTTTGTAATATAGGATCTTTAAATACTTATTATAAATATCAAACCATTTAACAGTTAATGTGAGGGTGTATCCATTGTAGTGAGCAGGTGGTTCACATCAACTCAGCTGTTGTTCTGTCGACTGTTGTTTTGCACCGTTATTACTGTCAGAAACTTCTTGTTTGTCTGATTTTCTTTTATTCTTAATTCTGTTTCTTTTTCTGTAGTAGTAGTTCTTTATTGCTCTCTGTCCCAGTCCCTCTCTGATTTACACCTGTGTTGCATCTGTGCCAAGCTGCTTATTTTAAAGAAAGGGGCCTTCTGCTGAAAATACTCTTTGTACAATAACAAGATGTACATGAATAAAACTGTTTGTTATGACCCTGTAACCAGCATTACACTACATGTGCAAACAATACAATTAGCAAAATATAATTAGAAGCAACACAACACCATATTTTACTTTATTTTTGGAGTATTTATCAGATTATGGAAACTTGCAACTATTTTTGCAATTAGTTTTTGCAATATGCTCAATAACTTTTTCATGGATTGACTCATATATAATGACCAAATATAAGAAAAAGGAAAGTTTGAAAAAAAAACTGAAGTCCATTCCACAATGGAAATACTATTTTATAATAACTTGTCCATTGTTTTTACAGTTAACAGTTGTCATTGCAAACATTAAGGCCGCGATTTCGCCTACCTCGGCGGGTCCTATGCGGCCGGGGTCGGTGGCAGGGCCCGACCTCGCTGTTGGCTCCAACCCGCTATCCAAGGTGATTTTACGTTGATTGGGCCTGTTAAGCCCGCCCAGCGCATTTGCCGGCCAATTGAAAGAAGGGGATCTGATGACGTCACTTGATGACATGTCATCAGCCGGTTTCCTTAAAGGGACCATGTGCAAATTGATTTTGACAGTTGTGCTGTCAGTGTTCTACAGCATTGAGGTGCTGCAAACACTGACAAGCATGGCACAGAGGTGCACGGCTGCACCCAGGCTCTCCCATAACTCCCTCCATATGCTATGGAGGAAGTCACAACGTGCAGGGAGGTTCTCTTCCCTTCCAAAGGGTGGAAGAGATCTGCCCAGGAAATCAGCGCAGCCTGGTTGCACATTGTACAGGAGGGCACAAGCAGGGAGGTCGTCAGGAGGACCAGGCTGCAAACCTTTCATTGATCTCAGTGATTCAGTAGATCATGAAACGTTACTACAAAGCCACACTCAACCTCATCCTGCTGTGCCACTCATCACATCCCCATCTACCCTACCCCTGCACATCCTTACACCAACTTACCTTACACCTCCATCATCCCTCTCTATCTACATTATCACTTCCCCATTTCACTAGCCACCCCTCATAGTCACCCTCATCCTAGTCCAATCATACCAACTAACAACACACAAGGGTAGGCACTTGGGTGTTTCAGCCAATGTTCATGTAAAGTTTCTGTTAATGTGCTGTTAAGCATTGAAATCTTTATTTTCAACACTTTCCATTCTTGGACAGATTTGTGTGCACCTTTGGAAGTGGCTTAGTGAGTTGCAGTGAATGGTGAGACATAATGGTACCACCCGCAATGCTGATGAGTGTGAAAGGAATGGCTTGGGCATTGTAGGGATGCTTTATTGTGTTGGTGTGGGGTGGTGCCTGCCTGGCGCATCATGTGGCAGCCAGGGTGTATAGCGTCAAGTGAAGTAAATCTGGCCATGGTGAGGCCATCTCTGGCGTCCCGGGCAGTAATGTGGTCAGGTGCTGATGCCCTGTGAGCTGTGCAGCCTCAATTGATTGCGGAGAAGTTTGGTGTTGTAGTTGGTGCTGCTGGTGTGCCTGGTGCTGCCAGCATTGGGGCTGATCGTGGTGGGACTCTGAGGACCAAGGTGAGATAGTTTCAAGGACACCAATGCTAATGTAATAGATGGCAGGTGAACTTGAGATGACAGAAGCGATCTGTCAATGTTGTGAGAGAGGTTGTTCCAATGAGGTGACACTGGATACAGAGTTTACTCTAAACACTTGCAACCTACATAAAGCTCAATCTGTCTTCCAAATGCAGTAAGCAACAGCTTTTGAGTTTGGAAAGTGAACAGCTATGAGATGGCAGCAGTTATAGCATTTGTAGCTGTCAAGTAAAGAGATCATGTCATGCTAACTCAACTCCCGACCTCCTTACCTGACATGATCCCTGAGCAGCATGGAACCCGTGGGCGACCTCATAAAATTTAAAGGTGAGCTCAAAATACATTTTAATTGGCTCTTAACAAGGTCATAATGACCTAAATTGCCTCCCCTGCTGCTGCATGTCGGGTCTGTTCAGTGTTAACAGACCCAACATCTGGGAAAGACGCGAAGCGGTGGGTTGACAGCGGGTTCCTGACCTGCTGTCAAAATAAAACATTTCCCACCCAACCCGCCACCAAATGCACCTGCTGACCCCCGAAAAATTCTCCCCTAAAACTTAGTGGGGGAAAAATTTGGTTGCTTTGCGCCTCCCATTAGTGCTCTAAGAAGGCGCTAATGGGGTGCAAAGCAACTAGCGCCTTGGCAATGCGCCACCAACACCTCCCGCGAAATTCAGTGGGAGGGTAGTGGCGGTGGTAACCGTTAGTGCCCCGCGGCGCTGTGCCGCCGGCGATAATGTCATCGCCATGCGCAGCGCCCCGCTCACACCCCAGCCATGATCTTTGGTATTGCCCCCTGACTTACCGCCGGATGCTACCTGTGGCCGTGATGGCACTATTTAAAGGTGAGGTGCCGGGCGGCCATTTTTGTTGCTGGCCGCCTGCCAGCACCTAACTCCACTGCCGCCCCCGGCTTCCTGACCCGCCCCCCGTGCGGAGTACTGGCTGCGCTCCATGATCCCGGCACTTCTCTTGAGTGCCGGACTCTTTTGCCGGCACTCTGATCCCCGGTGGCCCAGCTGGGCCCCACGTCGTGCTGCACAAGGCCCCTTTAAGAAGGGGAGAAAGGCCTGCAATACTCAGCAATATTCCGTCGCAGCGCCCCAAGTGGGAGGCGGGGCACTTCCAGTAGCGCCCTGCTTCCCTCTTGGGGCGCTACCACTCAATTTCAGCTGTGGGGGTGCAAATTTTTTCGGGGCTCGAAAAGTAGCGCCCCAGTGAAGTTAGCGCCCCAAAGGGGATGCGACTCAATTTTTCCCCTCGTGTGTTGAGGAAATACCCTAGCTTCCTAATGGCACACTTTTATAAGCAGAATACTCACTGGCTATAAGTTTGCCCAATGAGACAGCTTGTTGGTTGTAGAATACAAGCTTATTCTTGAATTTCCCTATGTGACTGACTCCTGGATCATTGAGGAGAGGCACAGAATAAAGATAAAAATCGGAGGGCAAGTCTCCACAATCTAATCAATTGCACCTCTTTTTGGCCCGTTACAGAACTTATAACTGCTGGTTATTTGCCAAGGAAGGTGTATGGCATGGGATGATCTTAAAATGGCGCGAGTTTTTAAAATTCAAACTTACTGGCCTTCAGGAGTATATTCTGTGCCTTTGCTTCTCTCAGAGCTTCCTCAAAATGATGTTCATTATGGAGGAATATATTTGTCATTTGAAGGGGGAGGGCAGTAGGTGATGATCAGCAGAAGGTTTCCGTGACATTTGACCTGAAGCCATGAAATTTCATGTGATCAGGGGCCTCATCTGACTGTATATCATTGTGCCCCGACCATCTGGTGTGTCTATCTGGCCGGTAGGACAAGACATACCCAGGTATGGTGATGGAAGAGTCTGGGATGTTGGCTGATAGATAGAAGACAAAGTCAAGCTGCTGTCTGACGAGTTTGTGGGACATTTCCCAACTTGGCCACCAGTACACAGATGTTAGTGAGGAGCATTTGGCTGGGTCAACCGGGGTGTATTTATTTAAGTCTTGTCCTGATACGATACCTGAGTCATTGCCAATAGGTCTATGTATTGCATGGCTGGAGTCATGTGGAGGCCAGATGGGTAGGTGTGGCAGGATTACCTTCCCTGAAGGACATTAGTGAACCAGTTAGGTTAGTTACAGCAATTCAGCAGCTGTCATGGTTACTTTTCTGGTGCTAGCTCTCAAATCACTGGATTTATTTAATTCAGTTTTTACAACTGTGTGATTTGAACTTATGACCTCTGGGTTACTTGTCCAGTACCATAACCACTAGGTTACCACCATATCTAGAGTAGGTAGAGCTTAAACATTTAAGATTCAGCATTTGAATGCATGTACATCTCTTTTGACGTTCATTGTAAAAGTTTGAGATTCCTTTACTTGCATGCGTGCATTGCTGCACAAATGTCCCCACCAATACTGATGTGAATACAGGTGAACCTTGGCTAAACCAGAAACATCAGTACAAGACACTAACTGAGCAAAACTTGATTACAACGATGCTCAAGTACCTTCCAAGTCTTTACTCATCCATAAGTGTCAGCGTAGCTCAGTTGACTCAGTTGCCTCTAAATCAGAAGGCTGTAGATTCAAGCTCACCTCCTGATCGCCTTAGCTAGCTGACACAGTGCATTACTGATGGAGTGCCGTGTTGCTGACGGCCCCATCTACCTACCCTGGTGGACATAAAAGATCCCGTGGCACTGTCTGAAGAAGAGCAAGAAGTTCCCCTGTGTCTTTGCCAACATTACTCCCTCAGCCAACACCACCAAAGATCTGATCATTAATTCATTTTCTCTTTGTGTGCAAACTGTCTGCCATGTTTGCCTATATAACAACAGTAACTGCACCTCAAAGTAATCCATTGTTTATAAAGCACTTGACACATCTTAAGGATGTGATAATCGGCTGAATAAATGCATCGTCTTTCTTCCTGTGATCTTGTTTTGTGCAGGGATAAATAATTCTCAATTTCAATTACGTTCACTTATGGAATGTTTTTAAGTAATTACGATTGCATCAGAACAAATGTATTTCTTTGATTATTGATCTGTTGTTTCAAACCTGTCGACTCCTGAACTTTCGTTTCCCACATAATTTGTGCTATAAGATTTCTGGAAGATTGCCATAGTTGACATCATTTTCAATCTTCTTTCTAAACTACGTAGTCTGCTCTGATCTGTTACTTGTCCACCGTGCAGCTCATGATTTGAAAGTGATGGGTAGGTCAAAATAAGAAGCACATCATTCCCAATAGCTTTCTAAAATTACTAAAGTGCAAATACAAAATACATAAAACTTGAAATTTTCCATTTCACTCAATGAAACCCAGTGGAGCTCTGTCATGTAAAACTGGATTCAAGAGTTGCTGCAACGTCCTGACAGTTCTGTATTTGAGTGCCTTAACTGGGAGGCTGAACCTAGTATTATTTTAATATTTGAAAGTAAAATTTGGCTGCTTTGCGCCTCCCGTTAGCGCTCTAAGAGGGCGCTAACGGGGCACAAAGCAACTAGCATCCGGGCGCATCGCCGCCAACGCCTCCCGTGAAATTTAGCGGGAGGTTAGCGACGGCAGTAATCGTTTGCACCCCGCAGCACTGCGCCACCCGGGATGATGTCATCGCCATGTGCAGCACCCCGTTCGCACCCCGGCCGCGATCTTCAGTAGCGCATCCTGACTTACCGCCGGACGCTGTGTCCGATGGGGTCGGGGGCCTACCTGCGGCCGGGGCGGCAGCCATTTTTGTTGCTGGCCGCCTTCCAGCACCTGCCTCCGCTGCTATCCTGGCCTCCGGGCCCGCCCCTCCGCAGAGTGCCGGCTGCTCTCCGTGTGCCCGGCACTTCTCTTGAGTGCCGGGCTCTTTTACCGACACTCCCGATCCCCGGTGGCACAGCTGGGCCCCGGGTTGCGCTGTGCAAGGCCCCTCCCCTTTAAGAAGGGGGGGAAGGCCTGCAATACTGTGGCATTTAGCGCTGCGATATTCCCTCGCAGCGCCTCAAGAGGGAGGCAGGGCACTTCCAGTAACGCCCCGCTTCCCTCTTCGGGCGCTACCACTCAATTTCGGTCGTGGGGGCGCTAAGTTTTCCGGTGTGCTAAAAGTAGCGCCCCGGCAAAGTTAGCGCCCCAAAGGGGGCGTGACTCAATTTTTCCCCCTTTCTGTTTAAAATTCCATCGTAAAGTGTAATTTCCAGTATCATTCAAAACAGTTTCAATCCTATGACCATTCCAACGCTCTCTTGGTCGGCCTCCCACCTTGCACCCTCCATAAACTTGAGCTCATCCAAAACTCTGTTGCCTGTACCCTAACTCGCTCCAAGTCCTGTTCACCCATCACCGCTGTGCTCGCTGACCTAGATTGACTCGCAGTCAGGCAACGCCTCAATTTTAAAATTCTCATCCTTGTTTTCAAATCACTCCCTGGCGTTGCCTCTCCCTATCTCTGTAGCTTCCTCCAGCCCTACAATCCTCTGAGATCTTTGCGCACCTCCAATTCTGGCCTTTTGCGCATCCTCGATTTTAATCACACCACCACTGGCTTCAGCTGCCAAGGCCGTGAGCTCTGGAATTCCCTCCCTAAACATCGCCACTTCTGTACTTCTCGCTTCTTTAAGACGCTCCTTAAAACCTACCTCTTTAACCAAACTTTTGGTCACCTCTCCTAATATCTCCTTATATGGCTCATGTCAAATTTTGTTCGATAATGCTCTTGTGAAGCGCCTTGGGATGTTTTACTACATTAAAGGCGCTATATAAATGCAAGTTGTTGTTGTACAATGGTTGTGTATAAAAATCGCATTTTAGCATTTTAGCATTGAGTCTGATGATTTGGTATAGGATGTATTGGCATGCTAATAAAGGTTCCTAAAAGTCTCAGAATTTGCAAAAGCCTGTTGCTACCTATGACTTGTAATGCCAGAGCTGAACACATAACTAAACCTACGTGGCTGGTGGAAGACAAGAGAAATACAGTACTTGTTTAGAAACTGCCATGACAGAATCGGAGGGCTATTGTAGATTTTATGACTAAAAATGACCCTATTAGTACATTAAGGTATATATTTAATCATTAACTTTAATTCTGGGAAAGTGAGATAACCTCTACCAAGAAAAAAATGTTCATTGCTCAAGTTATATACTGACTGTGGGCTGGATTTTCTCAATGGGAAGCTTTTGGAGGCGGGACTGCTGCTTGCCGGCTTTCAATCCCGCCTCCATCAGCTTCTGGCCAACCCTGAATTACCTTGTTAAGCCTGCCCAATGGGCTCAGCAGGCCAGTTAGGGGGAAGTCAGTGACAGAGCACGTCAATGTGCTATCTGTCAAGAACTTTTGAAAGAAGAAATGTCATCGTTTGACAGCTCTGTGAAGCTGTCAAACACTGACATTCTGTGTAGTTTGATGAGCCCTTGTGTTCAGGACTCATCAAATCTTTCAACTTTGCAGAAATCACCTGGCTGTTGGTTCGGAGGATCCAACAGCCACTCTGTGATATCTACAATGGTGATGTCGGGACTCCAGCTGCACAGCTGCTGAAGGCTGTAGGCAGAAACAAAGGTAAGTGAACATTTCTAACACTTAACACTCACCTTACATACTTACCACGACACACTTGCACCCATCACTCACCTTTACATCGCACTTTCAGACTCCTCCGACTCCCGCAGACCTCCTACTCGTCTCCTACACCCTGGCGGGGTTCCCTGAAGTCGGGAAGCCTGCACTTTGGATGGAAAAATGGGGATAATCCTATTTTCTGCCTATTAACTGCCTGTTAACAGGCAGTTAATAGGCTTTAATCCCTTTCCCGCCTCGAGGAGACGGGTCCCGGGGCAGGACGGCTTCCTGCCTCCTGGCAAGCGGGCATGGAGGCGGGTTGGGGGCGGGTTTGTCAATTCTGCAACTTTACTGGCAGTCCCGCCTCCATACCTGCCTCCTCGGGGCTGGCAAAATCCAGCCCTGTGTCTGTGCTCACTGTGGTAAAACACAATATGAATATACTTTAAATATAAACAGAACATCCTGGCAATACTCATCTGGTCAGGCAGTATCTTTGGAGAGAGAAACAGAGTTAACGTTTCAGATTGATGACCTTTCATTAGAACTGGAAAATGTTAGAGATGTAACAGGTTTTAAGCAAATACAGAGGCAAGGAAAGGGAGAAAGGGAAGAAAAAACAAAAGGGAAAGTCTGTGATAGGGTGGAAGGCAAGAGTGATTAAATAACAAAAGGGATGATGGTGCAGGGCAAAAGGGGATGGTACCTGTAATGGAACAAATCAAGAAACAAAAGATGGATCTAGAGGAGGTGTAAATGGCAACAGCAGAATCATTACCAGCACCTACAGTTCAGAAAAATGGGAGCAGTTGTTATGATCTGAAATTGTTAAACTTAATGTTTAGTCCAGAAGGCTGTAAAATGCCTAATCGAAAGATGAGGTGCTGTTCCTCGAGCCTCTGTTGAGCTTCATTGGAACAGTGTAAGAGGCCGAGACCAGAGAGGCCAGAGTGGGAGTGGGGCGGAGAATTGAAACAGCAAGCAACTGGAAGCTCAGGGTCAAGCTTGCGGACTGAACGAAGATGTTCAGCAAAGCGATCACCCAACCTGCGTTTGGTCTTCCCAGTGTAGAGGAGACCGTGTCATGAGCAGCGAATAAGAACATAAGAGCATAAGAAATAGGAGCTGGAGTGGCCCTTAGGCTGTCCTGGTGGGGTATGGAGGTATAGAGGGACTGGATGTCCAATGGTAAAAAAGAGACGGTTAAGGCCAGGAAATTGGAAACTATTAAAGGGACGGAAGGCCTTGGAAGAATCACAGATGTAGGCTGGAAGAGACTGGACAAGGGGAGAAAAAAATAGAGCCAAGACAGGAAGGAATAAGTTCCGTAGGGCAAGAACAGCCTGAAACCACGCTGCCTGACCTGCTGAGTATTTCCAGCATTTTTTGTTTATTTTTCAGATTTCCAGCATCTGCAGTATTTTGGCTTTGCACTGCAGACTGATAAGATAATGAGATAATTGGAATAGTTTTCCCTTTTTTCCTCAGCTGGTAACTTTAAGAGCTGTCAATCAAAATGGTGGTTGCTTTCAATTTTACTGCAGATGACTTCATGCAACAGAAATTAATGGGAATAACAGAAAAAAGGCCAGACATAACCATTAATGATGCTTATTCACATTTAAGCAGCTAACAAAGATGAAAATGTGGTTAATTGAGCTCTGTACTGTTAAAAATGATTGCACAACATGTTCAGGAAATCTGGTTTAATGACTAAGACTTGCAGATACTGCTGGACTGACTGCCTGTTTGCAAAACAGAATGGTCTTTTTTTCCTGATGGGTGTCCCATATTCATTGTTGAGGTAAACTCTCCATCAACATAGCTCCAAAACAACGGCGGCAACAGAAGCAATGCCGCAGGAAAATCAACACTGGAGCACTCAAAGACCCTGCTAAGAAAGCCCTATTCAGCCTGTGCCTCACAACCAACCTGACGACTCCCAGTGATGCAGAGACACAGAGTGTCCACAGCGCCTGGTCTGCACTTAAGGCCTCCATAATCAGCACCTGTGAAGAGACGCTCGGTCACTCGACCAGGAAACACCAAGACTGGTTCGACGAGAACGACCAGGAGATCCAGGAGCTAATAAGCCGCAAGCGCAAGGCATTCCTGATCTGGAAACAGCAACAGAACTCGAGAGCAAGAAAGCAGCTCTACAGATGCCTGAAGGCCGAGGTCCAACAAAAAACTCGCGACCTAAAGAACAGATGGTGGGTGGAGAAAGTGCAGGAGATCCAGCAGCTAGCCGGCAACCATGACGTACGTGGATTCTTTAGCACAGTCAAGACCATCTACGGCCCAATCACCCAAGGTCCTACCCCACTGCGGGCCAAGAACGGAGAGGTACTCATCAAGAACAGAGAGGCAGTCAGTGCCCGCTGGAAGGAGCACTTCGAAGATCTCCTTAACTGAGACACTGTCTTCGACGCGAGTGTCCTTAACTCTATCCCGCAGCATGCTACCCGCCACAACCTCAGCACAACCCCAGCCCAGGATGAGGTTGAAAAGGCCATCCAACAACTGAAGAACAACTGAAAAGATAATTACTAGCCCTAGCCCCTTTAGGGCTACCCCGGATCAGGCGTATTCCCCAGACATTCACTTTCAACTAAAGTTTGAGGTAGCCAAATCCTAAAGATGCTTAATTGGGTCTAAAGGTCCAGACTATCTCTCCCTAAAGGAAAGGACCAACCTGAAGATGTTACCATCCTCCAGATAGCACTTTTAATAAGTTTAGCTAGACTGTAACGTTCTGGATATTATGAGGGTCCGGAAAACTCCCCCAGATTTCTGCAACTCCTCACCAAAGAGCGTAAAGAGATTGAGTTTGCGAGTTTGCTACAGAAGTACTATGTGAGACAATTCTAAAAATATTTAGATTTACTAAAGAACCGACATGTAATTACCGTAGGTGTTTCATTCGCAACATTAACAGTTCCAAATACAAACAGCTTACAATTCTGTTATCAGAGATACTTATTCTCAAATCTTAACTTCTCTAGTTATACAGTTTTTAGTTTATTCCAGGATATCCACCAAAATCAAATACAATACCTTGATCCCCAAGATACAAAGAGTTGTAGACTTACAGAGCTAGCTCTAAAGCCGAGAATCACTTTGCCCCATCAAGCGAGTCTATCATCCCATTTGAAAGTTCAATTTTTATACCCTTTTGCAGTGGTAATTCCTTTGAAGTTTTCTGCTGATGTAAGCTAATTATCTCTAGTCATTTTTCTGCTGACTCCTGCTATTTTTATAGTTAGATCAGCTGGTAGCATTAAGAATCATGTCACTACCTTTAGGTGTTCGAAGCTTATCATAAAAAAGTGTGGAGCAGGTGTATCTATTTGATGTCATTCTTACCAAAGTCTTCTGTTTCTGTCTTTTTGTGACGTGTAAATTAAAAATACCTCAACCGGGTGCACCATTGTCTTCTTAGTTACCTCAGCTGGTTGTAATACAGACTCGTGTCGCCTGTGTTTCATTTGATGTCATTTTCACAAAGGCATAAGTTTCTTAATTTTCTGTGTTTCTTCCGAAGTGTTGGTTTAAGACACCTTAACAGGGCGTACCATTATGTTCTTTTCAAAGCTGCAGACTTCAGGAACCTTTAACCTGTTTCAACAAGGCTATTGATTCAGTGTCAACAACTTATCTTATCTCAATAGCGTGAATGCTGCTCACAGCTTCTCCATTGTTAGGTTTTTAGTTTCAAACCCAGTTTGTCATGTTACAAAGGCCAGAATTCTTTCATTATACTGGTCTCGCTAGACATGCTCCTACCTAGTTATCCAGCAAGTTAAACACTTATTCAAATAATTCCTCGAGAAGCCGGTTTGCTGTTTTGAAGCTTTACTTGAACAAATTTGTGAAACTGTAAACAAAGACAAAGTATGTTTTGTACATAGAACTGAGTACTATACATTAAATGTTACATAAGATAAAAACATATTTATAACAATAGAATAGACTAATTGTATAACTAACTAACATTTGAGCTGGACTTCAGTAACTACCAACTATTAACTTTTTATAAACAAAGTGTTGTCAAATACTACACTGACAAAGTTGCTATCATGTTAACAAACAAAGATACTCACAGATATTGCATCTGGCCTAGCATATGAGATGAAATGGAATAAGATTGAGAATTCCTCATGGAAGATTCTCCATTACTCAGTAGCTTCTTTCTGCAAGACTACTTCTGGGGTCAAACAGGAGCAAGAGGTCAAATGACCTCTTCTGTATTCTAACACTGCTATACAATAACTACCACCAGAGGGTGCTATCTGCATGTAATAAGTCCAGAACACTCCCCATCTGGGGTCGTTAGCGACTCCACATAATCCTAACTTTACTTGTCACTGGAGTCCTCTGGTGACAAAAGAAGAACCACCTCAGAGACAGGCCGAGAGAAGACCTTTGCTGTTCCGTCTTTGATGACTCTCAAGTCCACCTTTCTCACTCTCCCGTCCTGGCTGGGATGGGACTTCACGATGATAGCCATAGGCCATTCATTCCTTTTTGCCTGATTGTCCTTCATCAAGAGAACATCTCCTTCTTTGAGATCTGGCCTCTTGTCCTGCCACTTGCGTCGGCTCTGTAGTGTGTTGAGGTACTCCCGTCGCCACCTGCCCCAAAACGTGTCTGCCAGACTCTGAACCCATTTCCATTCTTCCTTGAAGAGTTCTCTTTCCCCAAACTCTCCTGGAGGACAAGGGCAAGAGGATAACTAGGGAAAGAGTAGGGCCCATTAGGGACCAAAGTGGCAATCTGTGTGTAGAGCCAGAGGATGTAGGCGGGGTTTTAAATGAATTTTTTGCATCTGTGTTCACTATGGAGAAAGACGATGCAGACATAGAAATCGGGCAAGGGGACTGTGACATACTTGAACATATTAGCATCGAGAGGGAGGAGGTGCTAGCGGTTTTAGCAGGCCATAAAGTGGATAAATCCCCAGGCCCGGACGAGATGTATCCCAGGCTGCTGTGGGAGGCAAAGGAGGAGATTGCAGGGGCTCTGACACTAATTTTCAGAACCTCTCTGGCCACAGGGGATGTACCAGAGGACTGGAGAACAGCTAATGTAGGACCATTATTCAAGAAGGGTAGCAGGGATAAACCAGGGAATTACAGGCCAGTGAGTCTAACATCTGTGGTGGGGAAATTATTGGAAAAAATTCTGAGGGACAAAATTAATCTCCACTTGGAGAGGCAAGGATTAATCGGGGATAGTCAGCATGGCTTTGTCAAGGGTAAATCATGTCTGACAAATCTGATCGAATTTTTCGAGGGGGTGACTAGTGGGGTGGACGAGGGAAATGCTGTGGATGTAGTTTACATGGACTTCAGTAAAGCTTTTGACAAAGTCCCGCATAGGAGACTGGTTAAGAAGGTAAGAGCCCATGGGATCCAGGGTGCCTTGGCGCGTTGGATCCTAAACTGGCTGAGTGGCAGGAGGCAGAGGGTGATGGTTGAAGGTTGCTTTTGTGACTGGAAGCCTGTGTCCAGTGGGGTACCTCAGGGATCGGTGCTGGGTCCCTTGTTGTTCGTGATCTACATAAATGATTTGGATGAGAATGTAAAAGGTATGATCAGTAAGTTCGCAGATGACACGAAAATTGGTGGGGTGGTAAATTGCGAGGAGGAAAGCCTCCGGCTACAGGACGATATAAACGGGTTGGTCAGATGGGCGGAAAAGTGGCAAATGGAATTTAACCCTGAAAAGTGCGAGGTGATGCATTTTGGACGGACAAATAAGGCAAGGGAATACACAATGAGTGGTAGGACCCTAGGAAGTACAGAGGGTCAGAGGGACCTTGGTGTACATGTACATAGATCCCTGAAGGCAGCGGAGCAGGTAGATAAGGTGGTTAAAAAGGCATATGGGATACTTGCCTTCATTAGCCGAGGCATAGAATATAAGAGCAGGGAGGTTATGATGGAGCTGTACAAAACGCTGGTGAGGCCACAGCTGGAGTACTGTGTGCAGTTCTGGTCGCCTCACTATAGGAAGGATGTGATTGCTTTGGAGAGGGTGCAGAGAAGATTCACCAGGATGTTACCTGGGATGGAGCGCCTCAGCTATGAAGAGAGGCTGGACAGGCTGGGGTTGTTTTCCTTGGAGCCGAGAAGGCTGAGGGGGGACCTGATTGAGGTGTTCAAAATGATGAGGGGCATAGATAGGGTAGATAAAGAGGAACTTTTCCCCTTAGTGGGGGGGTCAATAACAAGGGGGCATAGATTCAGGGTAAGGGGCAGGAGATTTAGAGGGGATTTGAGGAGGAACTTTTTCACCCAGAGGGTGGTTGGAATGTGGAACTCAATGCCTGAAAGGGTGGTAGAGGCAGGAACCCTCACAACATTCAAGAAGCATTTGGATGAGCACTTGAAATGCCATTGCATACAAGGCTATGGACCAAATGCTGGAAAATGGGATTAGACTGGACAGGGATGGATGGGCGGCGCAGACACGATGGGCCGAAGGGCCTCCTTCTGTGCTGTAAAACTCTATGACTCTATGACTCTATGACCTGTCTTCTGGGTCAAAAGCATGGCCGGAGTGAGGATGAGGGGCGATTCCGTGTCTGAAGATACGGGAATGAGGGGTCTTGCATTCATCACGGCGGTGACCTCAGCCATCAGTGTGGTCAAGACCTCATGTGTGAGGCACGACGATCTACCTTGGAGAAGCATGCAGTCGAGGATGCGGCGGGCAATGCCAATCATGCGCTCCCATGCGCCACCCATGTGGGATGAGTGAGGTGGGTTGAATACCCAGGTACATTTCTGCTCTTGGAGATACTTCTCCACACTCTCTGAGCTGGAACTGGATCCATCCATCTTCAGCTCTCTGCAAGCGCCAACAAAGTTTGTGCCACAATCCGAGCGTATGTGCTTTGCCGGGCCTCTAATTGAGAAAAACCTTCTCAGAGCATTTATGAAGCTGGAGGCGCTCATTGTTTCTGTAACTTCGATGTGTACAGCTCTTGTGGACATACATGAGAACATCACCGCCCACCTTTTGCTATTGGCGTGTCCTCCTCTGGTGTGGCGTGAGACCACGTTCCATGGTCCGAAGACATCTACACCTACATAGGTGAAAGGTGGTGCTACTTGTAGCCGCTCGGCTGGCAGATCTGCCACCTGTTGGTGCTCCGTCTTCCCACGGAGCTTCTTGCAGGTGACACATTTGAAAAGCGTGCTGCTGATACATCTCTTAGCTCCAACCAACCAGAGGCCGTCTGCTCTGATGGCACCTTCGGTGAAATGTCTGCCCTGGTGCTTCACAGCCTCATGATGATGACGCACAAGCAGAGTGGCCAGGTGATGACGACCTGAAATGAGGATGGGGTTGGTTGCATTCGTTCCTAGTTGAGACTGCGATATGCGTCCCCCAACTCTGAGAACTCAGTCGGTGTCGACGATAGGATGCAGCTTCCATAGACTGCTGTGAGGGGGTAGGATGCGTTCTGCTGCTATGCACTTCAACTCTTCTGAGTAACACTTGTGTTGGACACTCTTCATCACAAGGATTTTGGCTCTCTTGAGCTCCTCTTCAGAGGGACTCTTACGACAGATGTGCCACCCATGGCAGCTACTCTCTTGCGTAGACTGGGAGAAGGTACGAGCTATGTGGGTTAGGCGTGCTACCGTCTTTATGAGAGTGTTCCATTTGGAGAAACGCTTGAAGCGTTTGGTGCTCATCAGGTCCTTAGAGATTTGAGTAACAGTCGCTGTAACTTGTGGGCGTATCTCGGAGTCAGAAACAGGGTTGAGGAGGTCGAATGACTCATTGAGTTCAGAGAAGTGCGGGGACGGATCCTGAAGAAAAGCAGGTCCTGACAGCCAAGTCGTGCTGCTGAGAAGGGACGCTGTTACAGATCTAGACCCATGGTCAGCTGGGTTCAGGTCTGTGGGGACGTACCTCCACTGGTCGGGGGATGTGGACTGTCGAATACATTGGACCTTGTTGTTCACGTATATGTAGAACCGTCTACTTTGGTTATGGATGTAACCTAGCACCACTTTGCTGTCTATATAATATGTGATGCTGTCAAACTTCAGATCAATCTCCTCTTCTATGAACTCTGCAATCTCAACTGCTAATACTGCTGCGCACAGTTCCAATCTGGGTATGGTGAGGTCTGGCTGGGGTGCCAACTTGGCCTTACCAAAGACGAAGCCGACTTTGCTTTGTCCATCTTGAGTGGTGACCTTCAGGCAAGCCACACCTGCAATGGCCTTAGCGGATGCGTCTGCAAAGACACAAAGCTCTTTGAATTGGGCATTTGAGGGAGAGAAGGATGTATAGGAGCGAGGTATTCGGATCTCCTGTAAGTCTTGGAGTGAGTCTCTCCATCTGTCCCACTCTGCTTCCATCTCTTCAGGGAGAGGTGAATCCCACTCTTCAGCGCGTGTGGACAGTCCCCTGAGGAGCAGCCTGCCTTGTATGGTGACAGGGGCTAAGAAGCCGAGAGGGTCGTATAGGCTGTTGACTGTAGAGAGCACTCCTCTACGTGTGAAGGGTTTCTTGTCATCTAAGACTTGGAACGTGAACGTGTCTGTTGCTATGTTCCAAGACACTCCTAGACTACGCTGTAGGGGGAGGTCATCAGTGAAGAGGTCTAGATCCTTGACATCCTTAGCACGATCTTCAGGGGGGAATGCCTCCATCACTGCTGGTCTGTTAGAGGCTATCTTGTGCAGCCTGAGGTTGGATAGTGCAAGTAGTTCCTGAGCTCGTCCAAGGGTACTGATGGCCTCTGCTTCGGTCGGGAATGACTTCAGTGCGTCGTCGACATAGAACTCTCGTTCGATGAGCCCTCTCACATCACTGCCAAAGTCATCTTCTTCCTTGGCAGCCCTCCTTAGTCCGTATATGGCGACAGCAGGGGACGGGCTATTCCCGAAGACATGGACACGCATTCTGTAGTCCACAATGTCTCTATTGGGGTCATTGTCCCGATACCACAGGAAGCAGAGGAAGTCTCTGTGGTCTTCTCTCACCACAAAGCAGTGAAACGTGCTGGATATCAGCAGTGATGGCGACGGGCTCTTTCCTGAATCTCATGAGTACCCCCAAGAGGCTGTTGTTAAGATCGGGCCCTGTGAGGAGTACATCGTTGAGAGAGACTTCCTGATATGGTGCACTGGAGTCAAACACCACGCGGATCTGTTCCGGCTTTTTTGGGGTGATAGACTCCGAAGGAAGGGAGGTACCAACACTCTTGGCCTTCCTGGAGTGGAGGAGCTATCTCTGCATGATCGTTGACAAGCATTTTCTTGACAAATTCTAGGAAGTGTACTTTCATCTTTGGCTTCTTCTCTAGTGTGCGACGGAGTGAGTTAAGGCGATTATAGGCATACTCCCTGTTGTTCGACAGCCGTCGTCTGGGGTTCTGGAAGGGTAAGGGTGCAACCCAGCTGTTAGAGCTGTCACGAGAGACCTCATTGTCCATAATCTGGAGGAATCTCATGTCGTCGATCGATGGAGCAAGTTTGTGGTTGTTGGCGGTGCGAAAGAAGACTGACTGACGCGGGTTCTCTCCAGTGAGCATCATCTGTGTGCTGTCTGTGGAGATCAGCGCTGGGGGATTCTGAGGCTGGGCCGTTTGACTGAACTTCTCTGTCACTCGGATCTGACTACTGAATGGGGTAAGGTAGCTTGGACGACCATTCTCCAAGATGGAAGTCTTGAGTGTGCTCACCTGAGATGGCTTGTGAGCGCCCTTGAGGCACACGTCTCCAACGACGACCCAGCCGAGGTCTAGCCTTTGGGCGAAAGGGGCGTCATGTGGACCGTTGATCTGTTTCCTTATCTTATGTACCCTCAGGATGTCCCTTCCCAACAACAGAAGTATGCCTGCATCTGGATCAAGAGGTAGGATCTCGTCTGCAATGTGTCTCAGATGACGGTGATGACGAGCTGCATTCGGAGTGGGAATCTCAGAACGGTTGTCGGTGACTTGATTACATTCGATGAGTGTAGGAAAGGGGAGGCTAATCTTCCCGTTGGCTGACTCAACAACATAACCGCAGGCCCTCCTGCCGGCTGTCTCTGAAAGTCCAGCACACGTCTTCAGCGTGTAAGGCGACGGACTTCCTTTGACCTTGAAGATGTTGAAGAACTCTAATCTTGCTAGAGAACGATTGCTTTGTTCGTCTAGTATGGCATACATCTTTTCAGATTCTTGGCGACGTCCTACAGGGTACACGTTAACAAGGCATATCTTGGAGCATGCTCTTGCGCTCACTCCTTCTCCACACACCTTGGTGCACTTGATTGTAATCTCCGGACCGGCAGCTCCCTCTCCCCGCCATGCTCTGAGGCGGGAGGAGGCGACTCTGACTTCCAAGGAGCTAGGCCTGGGTGGAGTGCTGAAATGTGCCGATCACTTTCACATTCTGTGCATTTTACATCTACCTTGCAGTTCTTGGCGAGATGGTTCGTGGAAGAGCAGCGCTTGAAACATATAGAATTCTCTTTGAGATACTGTTTGCGGTCTTCCAGGGACATCTCTCTGAAGCCTCTGCACTTCTTTAATGGATGCGGCTTGTTGTGGATAGGGCATTGTTTGCTCATATCCTCAGATTTCTTCTGATCCTTCGTGTTGTCGGTTGAAGACACTTGCATTTTGTGGACAGATATTGGTATCTTTCCATGTCTGTCAAACTTGTCTCTTCTGGCAAGTGCTGTGTGGGAGGAGAAGAGGTTGAAGCTGGGGTCGTTCCTGGCTTTGGCTTCTTTACGGATGAATTTGGCAAACGCAGAGAATGGTGGGAAGGTAACGTTGTGCTTTAGCTTGAACTTTGACCCAAACGATATCCACTTCTCCTGCAGGTTAAATGGAAGCTTCTCAATGATGGGACTTACCCCTCTGGAAGTGTCTAAGTACGATAGGCCGGGTAGGTAGCCGTCCTGCTTTGCGGCTTCGAGTTCCGACAGCAGATCTCCAAGGTCGCGGAGCTTCTGGGGTTCCTTATTCGTCAACTTCGGAAAGTTCTCCAACCTGTCAAAGAGAGCCCTTTCAATGGCTTCAGGCGAGCCGTAGCTTTCTTCCAGCCTTGCCCAAGCCATCTTCAACCCCACTGGCGGATGTCCCACATTGACCGCTTTTATCCTGCGTGCCTGTCCGGCGGACTATGGGCTGAGCCATTTGATAAGGAGGCCGAGCTCTTCTCCTGCCAACAGGTCTAAGCCCGATATGGCATCGTGGAAGCAGGACTTCCAAGCCCGATAATTCTCTGGCCTGTCATCAAACTTGGTTAACCCTGTAGTCACCAGCTGGCTGTGTGCAAGGTATTTGGCAAGGTCGTAGGTGCTGGGACCTGTGCCAGGGTTGCCTTGAGTAGGGGCTCTGTTGGGGGTCTCAAGGAAATGAAAGGGGGTTTGCTGCTGACTTTCTCTCTTCAGCGTTCTATTCCTCTGCACCATGTCTTCTGTTTTGCTGAGGAAGATTCTGCGGCCTGAGGCACGCTGCCTACTTTGACCTTGGTTGGCAACTTGGGGCATGTTATATGAAGTGCTTGCGTCTGTAGAGATGTGCAGGCCTTCATCCCTCTCTCTCGTAAACTGTATGTCGCCATGGTCGCTCACGTAATCTCTGGTGCGCTGTCGTCGACTCTGCCGCAGAACGGGAATTAAAGGTCTGTAAGCTGCCTCGGGATCAGCTCCCTCCAAAATTGCCTCGAATACTTGTGCCTCAGCTAATGCAGCATCTATCTCTTTTTGTTGCTGCAGAGCGTCTAATGTGGCCTGGAGACGGGCCTGTTCAGCCTGGCGTCCAACCTGGTGACGGGCCTGGTCAGCTTGGAGTTGGGCCTGGAGATGGGCCTGATCAGCTTGGAGACGGGCCTGATCAGCTTGGAGTTGGGCCTGGTCGGCTTGCAGTTCAGCTTGGAGACGGGCCTGATCGGCTTGGAGACGGGCCTGATCAGCTTGGAGTTCAGCTCGGAGCTCAGCTTGTTCTACTTTTATTTCTATTTCTCTGTCAGCATGCGCAGCTCTGGCTTGAGCTGCTTCTAGCTTAGCCCGTGCTTTGGCGATGGCCATGCTTACTCTAGAACCACCTGATGACCGTGAACCAGCTTGCGATCTGTAGTAACCGGAGCTTATTGACCGATTGTCACATTCTACAGTTTCGTCTGACTGTTTAAGGTCTTCTACTCGCTGAGTAGCGTTTTCGGTATTATCTTCTGACATGTTGATGTGAGGTAAGTGTGGTGTACAAGGTGAAGACTTAAGCTGGCTCTGAGTTCCTGCTGCTCCACTCTTCGCAGCTAGCCGTAATGCTATCTTTTCACTATACTGGTCTCGCTAGATGTGCTCCTATCTAGTTATCCAGCAAGTTAAACACTTATTCAAATAATTCCTCGAGAAGCCGGCTTGCTGTTTTGAAACTTTACTTGAACAAATTTGTGAAACTGTAAACAAAGACAAAGTATGTTTTATACATAGAACTGAGAACTATACATTAAATGTTACATAAGATGTAAACATATTTATAACAATAGAATAGACTAATTTTATAACTAACTAACATTTGAGCTGGACTTCGGTAACTACCAACTATTAACTTTTTATAAACAAAGTGTTGTCAAATACTACACTGACAAAGTTGCTATCATGTTAACAAACAAAGATACTCACAGATATTGTGTCTGGCCTAGCATATGAGATGAGATGGAATAAGATTGAGAATTCCTCATGGAAGATTCTCCATTACTCAGTAGCTTCTTTCTGCAATACTACTTCCGGGGTCAAATAGTAACCACGCAGAACAATGTAGATGTAGTAAGGAAGGTCGAACTAGGGAAAATGTAAGTGTAATAAAGTCACATCACCATGTCATAGTGGCAAAGGGAAGCTACAGCAAGAAGAAACTTCTGTGGCTGAAATCAATAATGTTAATGCGTACTGTCATTATATTTCTAGCCCAAGCTGGCACACAGCTAGAGGACATCTAGTGGCACGGTTGTGGACATTTAACTATTTATAGTGTGTTTAGTTGCCTTAATGATAACTGTGGACTTTGGATTGAGCGACCTGGTATGTAGCATATGAATCTTATATTATATGATTATTTGCAAAATATATAATGTGTCCACATATGCTGCCTAAGTGCTTAGTAGTTTGTGTAATTACAATACAGTATCCAAATGGAAGTGTGCTTATATACTCAATATCTCCTCTGCAGTAATGCCAACCCCACCGTTTCATAAATCAAGAGACAAACTCTTAAAAATCGTGAGATTTGGTGCAGAAATCATGAGTTGCTATTTTTTCCAAACATAAACCAACATAGATTGGCAGTTGGTTTATAAATCTCGTCATTGGCTTACTTAATCTCTAACACGTCACAGCTCTTTACAAAAACTATATTACTGCATCTGAAAATGCTTCACAAATTTTTTTAAAAATCCTACCTGTCATCACCATGTTGCTATGTTTGGGTGCTCCTCTTGCGTTTTGGGTGGATGATTTTTTAGTATCAGGTAAGTGCAAAATTATTGTATTCTAAACAAAAATTAAGACTTTGTAATGCCCAGTTTGTCAAAGACTCAGCGAGGTGTGTGACAGCGCTAATGATATTGATGTGGAGTCTGATGGTGTGTGATACTTGGGCTCAGGCCGCTGAGGGCTCCGTACACAGGCCTGTCCCTGGAGTGACAGCCACAGTTCTGTTCCGCAGCTCACTGTCTGCCCAATAGGCTGTTTACCATTCCCATCACAGCATCAACAACTGCCTGTACCATCTTCAATGAGCGAAGTAATACTATGTAAGATGCTCACCGACCTGCTGCACATGCTCAGTAATTCTACAGCGCTTCATCAGACCACATACTCCGAAGCTGCAGAATAAGTTCGACAAAGCTGACAAGGACTTCTTGAAACATTGCAACGTGGTGAGCTCCCACTTATTGTAATTTTTTTTAATACAAGTCTTTTCCCTCACAATTCGGGGAGCGAAAGCAGTGCACCACATGCGGCCTTCGGCCGGGACCCCAGCAACGCGAGCCACAAGTTGGAGTGTGTGCAAAGAGAGTGCTGGGTGTACGCGGTGCAGGAATGGAACACCCGCTACTGAAGGTTCCAATCCCTGTGCACGTGCCCCCGGGGAAAGTTCCAATCCTCGTGGCCTATGCTGAGCGGCGCTGCTGTGCACTGACCACTCGGAGTACTGCCGTGCTGCTCAACTCCCACCTAGTGTCATTGTGTCATTCCCTGTCCAGCATCATTGCGTCATGCCGCTTTGATGGACAGTCGAGTCGGTCTGCTGCTGGGCGCTGGAACCAATGAGAAATGTGTTACTGCAAGTTTGGAAAAAAATGTGAGATTTTGCTGTTGAGTAGCAAGATCGTGAATTGGGCTAAATTTTCATTAAAAATCGCGTGTCTCGCGATTAATTCGTGAGCGTTGGCATTACTGCCTCTGTTCTTCTCAGAGTTAGAAGAATCAAGTGGTCTACAGTGTCCAACAGCACAGAATATGGTCCCCTTGTGGCAGATAGTGATGTGGAGGAGGAAGTTTTGGGTGCAGCATAAGAGACTGATGAAGAGGCAAGAAAAGAGGTAGTTGATGAGAGGCAAGCAGGTGAAGGATGGAGGTCTGATATGTTGTTTGTCCCTTTTGGTTAATGGTTCTGTTTTCCAACAGAGGATGTTATAACACATGAACCATGTTGAGCAGTTACCTGGCCCAATATCCTTGGCAGTACAAGGGCTGGACTATCAGTTGTCTGCACTGCCGTATACCATTGATCAGGGATCAGTACATAAGAGCATAAGAACATATGAAATAGGAGCAGGAATAGGCCATTTGGCCTTTCGATCCTGCTCCACCATTCAATGAGATCATGGCTGATCTTCTACCTCAACTCCACTTGAAGGAATAATTACTAGGCCTAGCCCCTTTAGGGCTACCCTGGATCAGGCGTATTCTTCAGACATTCACTTTCAACTAAAGTTTGAGGTAGCCGAATCCTAAAGAAGCTTCATTGGGTCTAAAGGTCCAGACTATCTCTCCCTAAAGGTAAGGAACAACCTGAAAATGTTACCGTCCTCCAGATAGCAATTTTAATAAGTATAGCTAGACTGTAACGTTCCAGATATTATGAGGGTCCAGAAAACTCCCCAGAATTCTGCAACTCCTCACCAAAGAGTGTACAGAGATTGAGTTCGCGAGTTTAATACAGAAGTATTATGTGAGACAGTTCTAAAAATGTATAGATTTATTAAAGAACCGACATGTATTTTACAGTTGGTGATTCAATCACAACATTAACAGTTCCAAAAAGAGAAAGCTTACAATTCTTTTCAGGGATCCTTACTCTCAAATCTTAACTTCGCTACAGTTTTACAGTTCTTAAAGTTTATTCAGGATATCCACCAAAATCAAATACAGTACAATACTTTTGATCCCCGAGATACAAAGAGTTGTAGACTTACAGAGCCGCCTCTGAAGCCTGAGAATCGCATTGCCCCTTTACAGCAAATCAATATCCTATTTGAGAGCTCAATATTTATACCCTTTTCCAGTGGTATTCCTTTAAGGTTTTCTGCTGATGTAAGCTAATTATCTCTCGTCATTTTTTTGCTGACCCCTTCAATTCTTACTCATCTCAGCTGGTAGTATTAAGAATCGTATCTCTACCCTAGGTGTTCGAAGCTTACCATAAAAAATGGTGTAACAGCAGGTGCATTTCATTTGATGTCATTTTTACTAAGGCCTTCTGTTTGTGTCTCTTTACGAAGTGTAAATTAGAACACCTCAACCAGGGTGATCTATGCAATTCTTAGTCACCTCAGCCGGTTGCAATACAGAATTATGTCTCCTGTGTAGGTGTCTTAAGCTTAACACAAAAACGGTGTGACGGCAGGTGTTTATTTTACTTGATGTCATTTTTACGAAGGCATATATTTCTGCTTCTTTACAAAATGTAATTTAGAACACCTTAACCAGGATGTACCATTGTCTGCTCCCAAAGATTCAGACTGTCAGGAGCCTTCAACCTTCCGCTTCAATAAGGTTATTGATTCAGTGTCAATAATTATCCCATTCCCATAGCCAGAATGCTGTTAACAATACAGCTTCTCCATTGTTAGGTTTTTAGATTTCCAAACCCAGTTTGTCATGTTCTAATAAGGCCAGAATTCTTTCATAGAATGGTGTCTTTTTCTGAATAGGTTTTATGGCTTATTCCTTCACACACTTTCCTGCACTATTCCCATATCCCTTGATTCTCTTAAAATTCAAAAATCTATCAATCTCTGTCTTGTATATACTCAACGACTGAGCCTCCACAGCCCTCTGGGGTAGAGAATTCCAAAGATTCACCAACGTCTGAGTGAAGAAATTTCTCCTCATCTCAGTCCTAAATGGCTGACCCCTTATTCTGAGACTGTGACCCCTGGTTCTAGACTCCCCAGCCAGGGGAAACACCCTCCCTGCATCTACCCTGTCAAGCCCTGTAAGAATTTTGTATCTTTCAATGAGATCACCTCTCATTCTTCTAAATTCTAGAGAATATAGGCCTAGTCTACTCAATCTCTCCTCATAGGACAATCCCCAGTGCCAACTGGAGTAGTGACCGCAGTAACATTGACACAGCAATGGGGGCTTATGGCATGAAAGGCCACACTGTTACTTGTGGAAGGTTAAAAATCTAAGATGCAGTCAAAGAAAGCTTCAAAACAGCGGGGGTTGTGGACAGCCAAGACCTCCTAGAGGTCTACTGCTCAACATTCCAAAAGATCCAACAGACACGATGGGCCAAATCGCCTTCTTCTGTGCCATAAATTTCTGATTCTATGGTCAGTTGGGTTTGTGAGGAGGTGGCACACACACAGGTGAATATAGAAGCAGCTGAATGACAGTGATGTCAGCAGTAGTTCGACAAAGCGCTGCACAAGTGACTTCAAGTAACACTTCAGAAAGCACAGCGACTTAAGCAAATGATACTTCTGCTACAGATGAAGGTACAGTAGGGGTAGTTGCAGATGCAGGCAGTCACAGTACTCAAGCTACTCGCCACTCCTACTTCCTAAACTGGGAAGGAGTTGGAAGAATGATATAGAGATAATAATACCTATATAGAAGTATGCAGATATTGCAGTAACAAAGCACATTGACCACATATATTGTGTGCACTAAATCACTACTTATACGCTAAGTATAGAAAATTATTTCTCTTTCAGTATATCTTGCAATCTGTCGTTACTTTACATACAAGCAGAAGACAAAAAAGACCAATTAGTTCATTGAGTCTGTTCCATTGAGTCATGCTGCAACGAAGCATGACCCTCAATCCTCCCCACCCACCACCAGCCATGTAATCTCCTGGATCAAAAACCCTAGACCAATTCAGGAAAAAGAATTCTAGGAAATTCCTGTCCCACTCCTGATGGTGATCAAAACTGAGTTCCAGGAGGTCACGTGGTATATTACTCAACATCCCACCTACCTTTTATATGCCGTATTACCTGCCTCCTCCAGGAACTCATCCAGCTCCATTTTGAATGAATACACACTTACTGCAAGAGTTGCCAGCTTATTCAAAAGGTCTATGATTTTCTGCGAACAGAAAAACCTCCTGACCTCTAACCTAGTTCGATGCTTACATAACTTATAGTCATGTCTCTTCGTTCACCCTAACTTATCTAATTCAGAAAATCAGTCCATATGGATACAATACAGTCCCTTCATCACTTTAAATACTTCAGTCAAATCACCCCAATATTTACACTTTTTTAGAGTTAAAAAAACCCCCAGATCTCTGAGCCTACTTTAACCACTAAGAGTTTTGAAATTAGGAATTAATCTGGTGGCCCTCCGCTGAACCTTTTCTAGGGATTCTATATCTCCCACTGTGTGAGGGGAGCAGGACTGGACACAGTGGCCTGGAGTTTCCATTGGGTTGTGCTGGTTTTTTCAGCTCAATTCGCCCAAAATCAGCCAAACCAGCGCAAAAGATTAAGGAATTTCAAGTGCAAATTATGTCCAGTGCAGATCGAGGTTCTGCGATCTTTTGCACTAGTTTTAAAAATTTTGCGCTAGAAGCCGGCCCCATCCACAAAACTGACCACACCCCCAATCAAATTAATCAGCATTGGGAGATTCCACTAATTGGCCCTTCGAGCCTGCTCTGCCATTTAATAAGATCATGGCTGATCTTCTACCTCATCTCCACTTTCCTGCACTATCCCCATATCCCTTGATTCTCTTAATATTCAAAAATCTATCGATCTGTGTCTTGAATATACTCATCAACTGAGCCTCCACAGCCCTCTCGGGTAGAGAATTCCAAAGATTCACCACACTCTGAGTGAAGAAATTTCTCCTCATCTCAGTCCTAAATGGCCAATCCCTTATTCTGAGTCTGTGACCCCTGGTTCTAGACTTCCCAGCCAGGGGAAACATCCTCCCTGCATCTACCCTGTCAAGACCTGTAAGAATTTTGTATATTTCAATGAGATCACCTCTCATTCTTCTAAACTCCAGAGAATATAAGCCTAGTCTACTCAATCTCTCCTCATAGGACAAACACCCCATCACAGGAACCAGTCTGGTGAACCTTCATTGCAGTCCTTCTATGGCAAGTAAATCCTTCCTTAGGGAAGGAGACCAAAACTGTACACAATACTCCAGGTGTGGTCTCACCAGGGCCCTATATAATTGCAGTAAGACATCTTTACTCTTATACTCAAATCCTCTTGTAATAAAGGCCAACATACCAATTGTTTTCTTAATTGCTTGCTATACCTGCATGTTAACTTTCAGTGATTCGTGTACAGGACACTCAGGTTCGTCTGAACACCAACATTTCCCAGTCTCTCACCATTTAAGAAATGCTCTGCTTTTCCATTTTTCCTACCAAAGTGGATAACTTCACATTTCTCCACATTATATTCCATTTACCATGTTCTTGCCCACTCATTTAACCTGTCTATATCCCCTTGAAGCCTTTTTGCATTCACCTCACAACTTACATTCCTACCTAGCTTTGTATCATCAGCAAACTTGGATATATTACATTTGGTCCCCTCATCCAAATCATTGATATAGATTGTGAATAGCTGAGGTCCAAGCACTGATCCTTGTGGTACCCCACTAGTTACAGCCTGCCAACATGAAAATGACCCGTTTATTCCTACTCTCTGTTTTCTGTCCGTCAACTAATCCTCAATCCATGCTAGTATATTACCCCCAATCCCATGAGCCCTAATTTTGCTTAATAACCTCTTGTGTGGCACCTTATCAAATGCTTTCTGAAAATCCAAATACACCACATCTACTGGTTCCCCCTTATCTATTCTGCTAGTTACAACCTCAAAAGACTCTAACAGATTCGTCAAACACGATTTCTCTTTCATAAATCCATGTTGACTCTGCCCAATCCTATTATTATTTTCCAAGTGCTCTGTTACCACGTCCTTAATAATAGATTCTAACATTTTCCCTACTACTGATGTCAGGCTAACTGGTCTGTGGTTCCCCATTTCTCTCTCCCTCCTTTCTTAAATACAGTAGTGGGGTTACATTTGCTACTTTCCAATCTGTGGGAACTGTTCTAGAATCAATGGAATTTTGGAAGATGACAACCAATATCTCTATCGTCACCTCTTTCAAAACCCTAGGTTGTAGACCATCAGGTCCAGGGGATTAATCAGCTTTCAGTCCCATTAATTTCTCCAGTACTATTTTTTTTACTAATTTTAATTTCTTTCAGTTCCTCATTCTCGCTAGACCCTTGGTTCTCCAAGATTTCAGGGAGGTTTTTTGCATCTTCTTCTGTGAAGACAGACACAAAGTATTTGTTTAATTTCTCTGCCATTTCCTTATTCCCCGTTATAATTTCTCCTGTCTCAGCCTGTAAGGGACCAACATTTACTTTCACTAATCTTTTCCTTTTTACATACCTATAGAAGCTTTTACAGTCTGTTTTTATGTCTCTCGCTAGTTTACTCTCATTCTATTTTCCTTTTCTTTATAAATGTCTTGGTCCTCCTTTGCTGAATTCTAAAATTCTCCCAATCCTCAGACTTACTGCTCTTTTTGGCAGCATTATAAGCCTCTTCCTTTGATCTAATACTATCTTTAACTTCTCTTGTTAGCCATGGTTGGACCACTTTCCTGTGGGGGGTTTTGTGCCTTAAAGGAATGTATATTTGTTGTAAATTATGTATTAATTCTTTAAATGCTAGCCATTGTTTCTCTACTGTCATACCTTTTAATGTAGTTTTCCAATCTACCTTAGCCAACTCGCCCCTCATACCTACTTAGTTTGCTTTGTTTAGATTTAAGACTCTAGCTTCAGATTTAACTATACCACTTTCAAACTTTAAAAAAAATCTATCATATTATGGTCACTCTTCCCTAAGGGCCCCTTTACTACAAGGTTATTACTTAACCCTTTCTCATTGCACAATACTAGATCTAAAATAGCTTGTTCCCTAATTGGTTCCTCAACATACTGATCTAGAAAACTATCTTGTATACATTCCATGAATTCGTCCTCCACACTATTACTGCAAATTCGATTTGCCCAGTCTATATATAGATTAAAGTTCCCCATGATTACTGTATTACCTTTGTTATATGCACTTCTAATTTCCTGATTTATACTCTGCCCTACATTACAACTACTGTTTGGGGGCCTATAAACAACTCCCACCAATGTTTACTGCCCCTTGCTGTTTCTTAGCTCCACCCAAACTGATTATACATCTTGATTTTTGGAGCTAAGATCCTTTCCTTCTACTGTCTTTATCCCATCCTTTATTATCAGGGCTACCCCTCCTCTTTTTCTATTTTGTCTATCCCTTCTAAAAGTTATGTATCCTGAGATATTTAGTTCCCAACCCTGGTCACTTATCAACCACGTCTCCGTAATGACTATTAGATCAAACCTATTAATTTCTATCTGCGCTATTAATTCATCTATTTTGCTGCGAATGCTTCGTGCATTCAGATATAGTGCCTTTAGCTTTGACTTTTTTCTATTTTTCCCTGATGTCACCTTAGTCACTGATGCCCTATTACCTTTGTTATTCTCTCTGTCCCTTTCAGACCCACTCTGTGAATTTTTACCCAAAACTCTGCTCTAGAGCCTCGACATTTCTGTTGCTGCTTTTAAATTTACTCTTTCCTGAATCCTCCCACCACCACCCCCCCCAGCCCCTGTCTACTGCCCATGTTATTCAATTCGCCAGGACACTGGTTCCAGCCTGGTTTGAGTGGAAGCATCGTGCATGCTATTTGCATGTTGGTTGAATAATATCTACCTAACGCGATAGGTACACAGATAACTTTATGCAGATGGTGAAAGATACATAGCGGAAAGTGGCAAAACTTCAGCTGCTTTTGCTGATGTTGAAGTGTACGTTCCTCCATGCAGGGCTGCTGAACATCCTACTGCATCAGTGGATGGCACAGTGATCACTTCTTGGGATGACTTCAGTGAGTGCCTAGAAGGAGCTTGTGGCATGAAAGTTGAGCAGAGTACTCAGCTTCACTGCCACTGCTATTATTAATGTCCCTTCATGTCTTGATGGACCAGTTGGCGCACCTCAATCACAACATTATTGCTGAGCCTGTGCCTTACAATGACTGTCCTCTGTGATCTCCAAGTAGCTTTTTCTGGTGCGGTCAATCTTTTCCTCAGGGTAGTTTGTTTTATGAGTCATGTGTCTACTATTTCAAACTGCTTCTTGGCAGCCCTCTTCATCATCTGTGCACTATGCAATAACAAGCAATGCAACTGTATCCATTTCGTGGGGCTCCAAAACCTGCTGTGCTAACCAGTGCTACTTTAAAATCTTGTTCTTTCTTCTGTTGACTAATGTAGGTCTGAGAATTCAATTTCCATTTATATTCCCCTCCCCACCCCCCATAACCTCTATATGCATTTTTCCCCATTAACTGTAAAGAGGCCCTTCAGAAGGATGTACTTGTATAATAAATTGGCTGTTATCATAGGAACAAAACATAAAGAAGAGAATTTTAAACTCACCGGGGGCTCCATGCAAATGTACTGGAGAGAGTCGCCTACATAATTGTGTACTGTTGAATCCTCCGCAGCTGGAGGAGACAGATGAACAGGACGACTCCTCATCTGACGAGGAACAGCTGGCCGAGGGTAAGGCTGAAGTACAGGGAGAAGAGGCAGCACCAAACCTTACAGTGAAAGATGCAAGGGACAAATTAATTGCACAACGATACAACTGAGTTGCTTAGTCCCCTGCTTTGAACAATGAAACCTCGCTCCTTTGCACTAACAGTCCTGGAAACCTCAGGCACGACTTCTTTGCTCCTGCTTTCTCGAACATTGAAATCACTCTGCTAATTTTCACATCTGGATGGCAGCCATCTGAACTTCAATGAAAACGGTAAAAGCTGGTGGTGACACAGACTTGGTGAGGGCCCAGCCGCATGTGCCCATGGAGGTGGTCACCTGCTCCAAGGTAGATTGCAGAGTGGAAATGCCATGCAAAATAACTCCACACATGCTGGAAGTGGACTCCTCCATATCTTCTGACAAGGTGCTCAAAGTCTTTGGCAGGCCTTCTAATGCCTCATATAATCGCTGGTGTGCCTCAAGCATTTTTCTTTTCATGACGTGATCGGCCGACCAGCCCAGCAAGCATATGATAATGAGGCCTGGCCGATGATGGTGTTTGGGTCCGAAGCCAGCCGCAGGACACCCACCCCCCGCCCCCCACCTCCCACCCCCCACCGCCCACAGATCCCGCTTCGCACGAAAGTCCATCCCAGCGTATCAGTAGAAACAGACTTTATTATCTGTTAACATTTCTGCTTATCTCCTGTTTATTCACACATATTTTCCATTCCACTTCACACAAAAAGACATTCCCTTTATTTTATCATGTCCTTTATCATAAATGTTGTCAACTAAGTCTTATAATGGCAGTCTTGGGAAATTAATTGTGGGGAATTGTTTTGGAGCAAAAGTTTAATTTTCAGAATAGAGGACGCTGCCAGGCCACCATGTAATCTATGACAGTTCAATGCAGTACTGAAGTAGTATTGATAGAGGTGCAGTACTGAAGTATTATTGATGGAGGTGTTGTACTGAAGGAGTATTGTTAGAGGTGTTGTACTGAAGTAATATTGTTCGAGGTGCAGTACTGAAGTAGTATTGTTAGAGGTGCAGTACTGAAGTAGTATTGTTAGAGATGCAGCACTGAAGTAGTATTGTTAGAGGTGCAGTACTGAAGTAGTATTGTTAGAGGTGCAGTACTGAAGTAGTATTGTTAGAGGTGCTGCACTGAAGTAGTATTGTTAGAGGTGCATTACTGAAGTAGTATTGTTAGAGGTGCAGTACTGAAGTAGTATTGTTAGAGGTGCTGTACTGAAGTAGTATTGTTAGAGGTGCATGACTGAAGTACTATTGTTAGAGATCCAGCACTGAAGTAGTATTGTTAGAGGTGCTGCACTGACGTAGTATTGTTAGAGGTGCAGTACTGAAGTAGTATTGTTAGAGGTGCAGTACTGAAGTAGTATTGTTAGAGGTGCTGTACTGAAGTAGTATTGTTAGAGGTGCTGTACTGAAGTAGTATTGTTAGAGGTGCATGACTGAAGTACTATTGTTAGAGATCCAGCACTGAAGTAGTATTGTTCGAGGTGCTGCACTGACGTAGTATTGTTAGAGGTGCAGTACTGAAGTAGTATTGTTAGAGGTGCAGTACTGAAGTAGTATTGTTAGAGGTGCTGTACTGAAGTAGTATTGTTAGAGGTGCAGTACTGAAGTAGTATTGTTAGAGGTGCTGTAATGAAGTATTATTGTTAGAGGTGCAGTACTGAAGTAGTATTGTTAGAGATGCAGCACTGAAGTAGTATTGTTAGAGGTGCCGTACTGAAGTAGTATTGTTAGAAATGCAGTACTGAAGTAGTAGTGTTAGAGGTGCCGTACTGAAGTAGTATTGCTAGAGGTGCAGTACTGAAGTAGTATTGTTAGAGGTGCCGTACTGAAGTAGTATTGTTAGAGGGGCAGTACTGAAGTAGTATTGTTAGCGGTGCATCACTGAAGTAGTATTGTTAGAGTTGCAGTACTGAAGTAGTATTGTTAGAGGTGCTGTACTAAAGTAGTATTGTTAGAGGTGCAGTACTGAAGTAGTATTGTTAGAGGTGCAGTACTGAAGTAGTATTGTTAGAGGTGCAGTACTGAAGTAGTATAGTTAGAGGTGCATTACTGAAGTAGTATTGTTAGAGGTGCTGCACTGAAGTAGTATTGTTAGAGGTGCATTACTGAAGTAGTATTGTTAGAGGTGCTGTACTGAAGTAGTATTGTTAGCGGTGCAGTACTGAAGTAGTATTGCTAGAGGTGCAACACTGAAGTGGTATTGTTAGAGGTGCAGTACTGAAGTAGTATTGTTAGAGGTGCAGTACTGAAGTAGTATTGTTAGAGGTGCAGTACTGCAGTAGTATTGTTAGAGGTGCAGTACTGAAGTATTATTGTTAAAGGTGCTGTACTGAAGTAGTATTGTTAGAGGTGCAGCACTGAAGTAGTATTGTTAGAGGTGCAGTACCGAAGTAGTATTGTTAGAGGTGCTGTGCTGAAGTATTATTGTTAGAGGTGCTGTACTGAAGTAGTATTGTTAGAGGTGCAGTACTGAAGTAGTATTGTTAGAGGTGCTGTACTGAAGTAGTATTGTTAGAGGTGCTGTACTGAAGTAGTATTGTTAGAGGTGTAGTACTGAAGTAGTATTGTTAGAGGTGCTGAACTGAAGTAGTATTGTTAAGGGTGCAGTACGGAAGTAGTATTGTTAGAGGTGCGGTACTTAAGTAGTATTGTTAGAGGTGCAGTACTGAAGTAGTATTGTTTGAGGTGCAGTACAGAAGTAGTATTGTTAGAGGTGCTGTACTGTAGTATTATTGTTAGAGGTGCAGTACTGAAGTAGTATTGTTAGAGGTGCTGTACTGTAGTATTATTGTTAGAGGTGCAGTACTGAAGTAGTATTGTTAGAGGTGCAGTACTGAAGTAGTATTGTTGGAGGTGCTCTACTGAAGTATTATTGTTAGAGGTGCAGTACTGAAGTAGTATTGTTAGAGGTGCCGTACTGAAGTAGTATTGTTAGAGGTGCAGTACTGAAGTAGTATTGTTAGAGGTGCTGTACTGAAGTAGTATTGTTAGAGGTGCAGTACTGAAGTAGTATTTTTAGAGGTGCAGTACAGAAGTAGTATTGTTAGAGTTGCTGTATTGAAGTAGGATTGTTAGAGGAGCAGTACTGAAGTATTATTGTTAGAGGTGCAGTACTGAAGTATTATTGTTAGAGGTGCAGCACTGAAGTAGTATTGTTAGAGGTGATGTACTGAAGTAGTATTGTTAGAGGAGCAGTACTGAAGTATTATTGTTAGAGGTGCAGTACTGAAGTATTATTGTTAGAGGTGCAGCACTGAAGTAGTATTGTTAGAGGTGATGCACTGAAGTAGTATTGTTAGAGGAGCAGTACTGAAGTAGTATTGTTAGAGGTGCAGTACTGAAGTATTATTGTTAGAGGTGCAGTACTGAAGTAGTATTGTTAGAGGTGCTGTACTGAAGTAGTATTGTTAGAGGTGCTGTACTGAAGTAGTATTGTTAGAGGAGCAGTACTGAAGTATTATTGTTAGAGGTGCAGTACTGAAGTATTATTGTTAGAGGTGCAGTACTGAAGTATTATTGTTAGAGGTGCAGTACTGAAGTATTATTGTTAGAGGTGCAGTACTGAAGTATTATTGTTAGAGGTGCAGTACTGAAGTATTATTGTTAGAGGTGCAGGACTGAAGTAGTATTGTTAGAGATGCTGTACTGAAGTAGTATGGTTAGAGGTGCTGTACTGAAGTATTATTGTTAGAGGTGCAGTACTGAAGTATTATTGTTAGAGGTGCAGTACTGAAGTATTATTGTTAGAGGTGCAGTACTGAAGTATTATTGTTAGAGGTGCAGTACTGAAGTAGCATTGTTAGAGGTGCTGTACTGAAGTAGTATTGTTAGAGGTGCTGTACTGAAGTAGTATTGTGAGAGGAGCAGTACTGAAGTAGTATTGTTAGAGGCGCTGTACTGAAGTAGTATTGTTGGAGGTGCTGTAGAAAAGTAGTGTTGTTAGTGGTGCTGTACTGAAGTAGTATTGTTAGAGGTGCTATACTGAAGTAGTATTGTTAGAGGTGCTGTACTGAAGTAGTATTGTTAGAGGTGCAGTACTGAAGTAGTATTGTTAGCGGTGCAGTACAGAAGTAGTATTGTTAGAGTTGCAGTGCTGAAGTAGTATTGTTAGAGGTGCTGTACTGAAGTAGTATCGTCAGAGGTGCTGTACTGAAGTAGTATTGTTAGAGGTGCTATACTGAAGTAGTATTGTTAGAGGTGCAGTACTGAGGTAGTATTGTTAGAGGTGCAGTACAGAAGTAGTATTGTTAGAGTTGCAGTGCTGAAGTAGTATTGTTAGAGGTGCTGTACTGAAGTAGTATTGTTAGAGGTGCTGTACTGAAGTAGTATTGTTAGAGGTGCAGTACTGAAGTAGTATTGTTAGAGGTGCATTAGTGAAGTAGTATTGTTAGAGGTGCTGCACTGAAGTAGTATTGTTAGAGGTGCTGTACTGAAGTAGTATTGTTAGAGGGGCTGTACTGAAATAGTATTGTTAGAGGTGCAGTACTGAAGTAGCATTGTTAGAGGTGCAGTACTGAAGTAGTATTGTTAGAGGTGCAGTACTGAAGTAGTATTGTTAGAGGTGCAGTACTGAAGTAGTATTGTTAGTGGTGCAGTACTGAAGTAGTATTGTTAGAGGTGCATTAGTGAAGTAGTATTGTTAGAGGTGCTGCACTGAAGTAGTATTGTTAGAGGTGCTGTACTGAAGTAGTATTGTTAGAGGGGCTGTACTGAAATAGTATTGTTAGAGGTGCAGTACTGAAGTAGTATTGTTAGAGGTGCAGTACTGAAGTAGAATTGTTAGAGGTGCCGTACTGAAGTAGTATTGTTAGAGATGCAGTACTGAAGTAGTATTGTTAGAGGTGCAGTGCTGAAGTAGTATTAGAGTCATAGAGTAATACAGCACAGATGGAGGCTCTTCGGCCCATCGTGTCCGCGCCGGCCATCAAGCCCTGTCTAATCTAATCCCATATTCCAGCATTTGGCCCATAGCCTTGTATGCTATGGCATTTCAAGTGCTCATCCAAATGCTTCTTAAACGTTGTGAGGGTTTCTGCCTCCACAACCCTTTCAGGCAGTGAGTTCCAGACTCCAACCACCCTCTGGGTGAAAAAGTTCTTTCTCAAATCCCCTCTAAACCTCCCGCCCTTTACCTTGAATCTATGCCCCCTAGTTATTGACCCCTCTACTAAGGGAAAAAGCTCCTCAGCATCCATCCTATCTATGCCCCTCATAATTTTGTACACCTCAATCATGTCCCCCCTCAGCCTCCTCTGCTCCAAGGAAAACAAACCCAATCTGCCCAGTCTCTCTTCATAGCTGAAGCGCTCCAGCCCTGGTAACATCCTGGTGAACCTCCTCTGCACCCTCTCTAACGCGATCACATCCTTCCTGTATTGTGGCGACCAGAACTGCACACAGTATTCCAGCTGTGGCCTAACCAGTGTTTTATACAGCTCCATCATAACCTCCTTGCTCTTATATTCAATGCCTCGGCTAATGAAGGCAAGTATCGCATATGCCTTTTTTACCACCTTATCCACCTGTTCCGCCGCCTTCAGGGATCTGTGTACTTGCACACCCAGATCCCTCTGACCCTCCGTCTTGCCTAGGGTCTTTCCATTCATTGTGTATTCCCTTGCCTTGTTAGTCCCCCCAAAGTGCATCACCTCACACTTTTCCGGGTTAAATTCCATTTGCCACTGTTCCGCCCATCTGACCAACCCATCTATATCGTCCTGCAGACTGAGGCTACCCTCCTCACTATTTACCACCCTACCAATTTTTGTATCATCCGCAAACTCACTGATCATACCCTTTACATTCGTATCCAAGTCATTAATGTAGACCACAAACAGCAAGGGACCCAGCACCGATCCCTGTGGTACCCCACTGGCCACAGGCTTCCAGTCACAAAAACAACCTTCGACCATCACCCTCTGCCTTCTGCCACTAAGCCAGTTTTGTATCCAATGTGCCAAGGCACCCTGGATTCCATGGGCTCTTACCTTCTTGACCAGCCTCCTGTGCGGGACTTTATCGAAGGCCTTACTGAAATCCATGTATACCACATCCACTGCGTTACCCTCATCCACACACCTAGTCACCCCCTCAAAAAATTCAATCAAATTAGTCAGACATGATCTTCCCTTGACAAAGCCATGTTGACTATCCCTGATTAATCCTTGCCTCTCCAAGTGGAGACAAATTTTGTCCCTCAGGACTTTTAGGCTCACTGGCCTGTAGTTCCCCGGTTTTTCCCTACTACCCTTCTTGAATAATGGTACTACATTAGCGGTTCTCCAGTCCTCTGGCACATTCCCTGTGGCCAGAGAGGTCCTGAATATATGTGTTAGAGCCCCCGCAATCTCCTCCTTTGCCTCACACAGCAGCCTGGGATACATTTCATCCGGGCCTGGGGATTTATCCATTTTTAGGCCAGCTAAAACCGCCATTACCTCCTCCCTCTCGATGTTAATATGTTCGAGCATATCACAGTCCCCCCGCCCTATTTCTATGTCTACATCGTCCTTCTCCATAGTGAAAACAGATGCAAACAATTCATTTAGAACCCCTCCTACATCTTCCGGCTCCACACACAGATTGCCACATTTGTCCCTAATGGGCCCTATTTTTTCCCTAGTTATCCTCTTACCTTAATATACTTATAAAACATCTTCGGATTTTCCTTTATTTTGCTCGCCAGTGTTATTTCATGGCCCCTCCTTGATCTCCTAATTTCTTTTTTAAGTATCCCCCTGCACTTTTTGTACTCCTCTAGGGCTTCCTCCGTCTTTAGCCTTTTGTATCTACCAAAAGCCTCCTTTTTTTCCTAATCCATTCTCGTATATCCCCTGACATCCACGGTTCCCTGTGGTTTTTGGAACCACTCTTGACCTTTACGGGAACATTGTTAGAGGTGCATTACTGAAGTAGTATTGGTAGAGGTGCAGTACTGAAATAGTATTGTTAGAGGTGCTGTACTGAATTAATATTGTTATAGGTGCATTACTGAAGTAGTATTGTTAGAGGTGCGGTACTGAAGTAGTATTGTTTGAGGTGCAGTACTGAAGTAGTATTGTTAGAGGTGCAGTACAGAAGTAGTATTGTTAGAGGTGCTGTACTGAAGTATTATTGTGAGAGGTGCTGTACTGAAGTAATATTGTTCGAGGTGCAGTACTGAAGTAGTATTGTTAGAGGTGCATTACTGAAGTAGTATTGTTAGTGGTGCTGTACTGAAGTAGTACTGTTAGAGGTGCATTTCTGAAGTAGTATTGTTAGAGGTGGTGTACTGAAGTAGTATTGTTAGAGGTGCAGTACTGAAGTAATATTGTTAGAGGTGCAGTAATGAAGTAGTATTATTAGAGGTGCAGTACTGAAGTAGTATTGTTAGAGGTGCTGTACTGAAGTAGTATTGTTAGAGGTGCTGTACTGAAGTAGTATTGTTAGAGGTGCAGTACTGAAGTAGTATTGTTAGAGGTGCAGTACTGAAGTAGTATAGTTAGAGGTACAGTACTTAAGTAGTATTGTTGGTGGTGCAGTACTGAAGTAGTCTTGTTAGAGGTGCTGTACTGAAGTAGTATTGTTAGAGGTGCATTAGTGAAGTAGTATTGTTAAAGGTGCTGTACTGAATTAGTATTGTTAGAGGTGCAGCACTGAAGTCGTATTGTTAGAGGTGCAGTACTGAAGTAGTATTGTTAGAGGTGCTGTACTGAAGTAGTACCGTTAGAGGTGCCGCACTGAAGTAGTATTGTTAGAGGTGCAGTACTGAAGTAGTATTGTTAGAGGTGCACTACTGAAGTAGTATTGTTGGAGGTGCAGTACTGAAGTACTATTGTTAGAGGTGCAGTACTGAAGTAGTATTGTTAGAGGTGCTGTACTGAAATAGTATTGTTAGAGGTGCAGTACTGAAGTAGTATTGTTAGAGGTGCAGTACTGAAGTAGTATTGTTAGAGGTGCAGTACTGAAGTAGTATTGTTAGAGGTGCATTACTGAATTAGTATTGTTAGAGCTGCATTATTGAAGTAGTATTGTTAGAGGTGCATTACTGAAGTAGTATTGTTGGAGGTGCTGTACTGAAGTAGTATTGCTGGAGGTGCAGTACTGAAGTAATATTGTTGGAGGTGCAGTACTGAAGTAGTATTATTAGAGGTGCAGTACTGAAGTAGTATTGTTAGAGGTGCTATACTGAAGTAATATTGTTGGAGGTGCTGTACTGAAGTAGTATTGTTAGAGGTGCTGTACTGAAGTAGTATTGTTAGAGGTGCTGTACTGAAGTAATATTGTTAGAGGTGCAGTACTGAAGTAGTATTGTTGGAGGTGCAGTACTGAAGTAGTATTGTTAGAGGTGCAATACTGAAGTAGTGTTGTTAGAGGGGCTGTACTGAAGTAGTATTGTAGAGGTGCATTAGTGAAGTAGTATTGTTAGAGGTGCAGTACTGAAGTAGTATTATTAGGTGCAGCACTGAAGTAGAATTGTTAGAGGTGCCGTACTGAAGTAGTATTGTTGGAGGTGCAGTACTGAAGTAGTATTGTTAGAGGTGCATTACTGAAGTAGTATTGCTGGAGTTGCATTTCTGAAGTAGTATTGTTTGAGGTGCAGTACTGAAGTCGTATTGTTAGAGGTGCCGTACTGAAGTAGTATTGTTAGAGGTACAGTACTTAAGTAGTATTGTTAGAGGTGCTGTACTGAAGTAGTATTGTTAGAGGTGCATTAGTGAAGTAGTATTGTTAAAGGTGCTGTACTGAAGTAGTATTGTTAGAGGTGCAGTACTGAAGTATTATTGTTAGAGGTGCAGTACTGAAGTCATATTGTTAGAGGTGCAGTACTGAAGTAGTATTGTTAGAGGTGCTGTACTGAAGTAGTATTGTTAGAGGTGCTCTCCTGAAGTAGTATTGTTAGAGGTGCATTACTGAAGTAGTATTGTTAGAGGTGCTGTACTGAAGTAGTATTGTTAGAGGTGCTGTACTGAAGTAGTATTGTTAGAGGTGCAGTACTGAAGTAGTATTGTTAGAAGTGCAGTACTGAAGTAGTATTGTTAGAGGTGCTGTACTGAAGTAGTATTGTTAGAGGTGCTGTACTGAAGTAGTATTGTTAGATGTGCTGTACTGAAGTAGTATTGTTAGAGGGGCTGTACTGAAATATTATTGTAGAGGTGCATTAGTGAAGTAATATTGCTGGAGGTGCAGTACTGAAGTAGTATTGTTAGAGGTGCAGTACTGAATTAGTATGGTTAGAGATGCATTACTGAAGTAGTATTGTTAGAGGTGCAGTACTGAAGTAGTATTGTTAGAGGTGCTGTACTGAAGTAGTATTGTTCGAGGTGCTGTACTGAAATATTATTGTTAGAGTTGCAGTACTGAAGTAGTATTGTTAGAGGTGCAGTACTGAAGTAGTATTGTTAGAGTTGCAGTACTGAAGTAGCATTGTTAGAGGTGCATTACTGAATTAGTATTTTTAGAGGTGCATTACTGAAGTAGTATTGTTAGAAGTGCAGTACTGAAGTACTATTATTAGAGGTGCTGTACTGAAGTAGTATTGTTGGAGGTGCTGTACTAAAGTAGTATTGTTAGAGCTGCATTAGTGAAGTAGTATTGTTAGAGGTGCTGTACTGAAGTAGTATTGTTAGAGGTGCTGTACTTAAGTTGTATTGTTAGAGGTGCATTACTGAAGTAGTATTGTTGGAGGTGCTGTACTGAAGTAGTATAGTTAGAGGTGCAGCACTGAAGTAATATTGTTAGAGGTGCAGTACTGAAGTAGTATTATTAGAGGTGCAGTACTGAAGTAGTATTGTTAGAGGTGCTGTACTGAAGTAGTATTGTTAGAGGTGATGTACTGAAGTAGTATTGTTAGAGGTGCTGTACTGAAGTAATATTGTTAGAGGTGCAGTACTGAAGTAGTATTATTAGAGGTGCAGTACTGAAGTAGTATTGTTAGAGGTGCTGTACTGAAGCAGTATTGTTAGAGGTGCAGTACTGAAGTAGTATTGTTAGAGGTGCAGTACTGAAGTAGTATTGTTAGAGGTGCATTAGTGAAGTAGTATTGTTAGAGGTGCTGCACTGAAGTAGTATTGTTAGAGGTGCTGTACTGAAGTAGTATTGTTAGAGGGGCTGTACTGAAATAGTATTGTTGGAGGTGCAGTACTGAAGTAGTATTGTTAGAGGTGCAGTACTGAAGTAGAATTGTTAGAGGTGCCGTACTGAAGTAGTATTGTTAGAGATGCAGTACTGAAGTAGTATTGTTAGAGGTGCAGTGCTGAAGTAGTATTAGAGTCATAGAGTAATACAGCACGGATGGAGGCCCTTCGGCCCATCGTGTCCGCGCCGGCCATCAAGCCCTGTCTAATCTAATCCCATATTCCAGCATTTGGCCCATAGCCTTGTATGCTATGGCATTTCAAGTGCTCATCCAAATGCTTCTTAAACGTTGTGAGGGTTTCTGCCTCCACAACCCTTTCAGGCAGTGAGTTCCAGACTCCAACCACCCTCTGGGTGAAAAAGTTCTTTCTCAAATCCCCTCTAAACCTCCCGCCCTTTACCTTGAATCTATGCCCCCTAGTTATTGACCCCTCTACTAAGGGAAAAAGCTCCTCAGCATCCATCCTATCTATGCCCCTCATAATTTTGTACACCTCAATCATGTCCCCCCTCAGCCTCCTCTGCTCCAAGGAAAACAAACCCAATCTGCCCAGTCTCTCTTCATAGCTGAAGCGCTCCAGCCCTGGTAACATCCTGGTGAACCTCCTCTGCACCCTCTCTAACGCGATCACATCCTTCCTGTATTGTGGCGACCAGAACTGCACACAGTATTCCAGCTGTGGCCTAACCAGTGTTTTATACAGCTCCATCATAACCTCCTTGCTCTTATATTCAATGCCTCGGCTAATGAAGGCAAGTATCCCATATGCCTTTTTTACCACCTTATCCACCTGTTCCGCCGCCTTCAGGGATCTGTGTACTTGCACACCCAGATCCCTCTGACCCTCCGTCTTGCCTAGGGTCTTTCCATTCATTGTGTATTCCCTTGCCTTGTTAGTCCCCCCAAAGTGCATCACCTCACACTTTTCCGGGTTAAATTCCATTTGCCACTGTTCCGCCCATCTGACCATCCCATCTATATCGTCCTGCAGACTGAGGCTACCCTCCTCACTATTTACCACCCTACCAATTTTTGTATCATCCGCAAACTCACTGATCATACCCTTTACATTCGTATCCAAGTCATTAATGTAGACCACAAACAGCAAGGGACCCAGCACCGATCCCTGTGGTACCCCACTGGCCACAGGCTTCCAGTCACAAAAACAACCTTCGACCATCACCCTCTGCCTTCTGCCACTAAGCCAGTTTTGTATCCAATGTGCCAAGGCACCCTGGATTCCATGGGCTCTTACCTTCTTGACCAGCCTCCTGTGCGGGACTTTATCGAAGGCCTTACTGAAATCCATGTATACCACATCCACTGCGTTACCCTCATCCACACACCTAGTCACCCCCTCAAAAAATTCAATCAAATTAGTCAGACATGATCTTCCCTTGACAAAGCCATGTTGACTATCCCTGATTAATCCTTGCCTCTCCAAGTGGAGACAAATTTTGTCCCTCAGGACTTTTAGGCTCACTGGCCTGTAGTTCCCCGGTTTTTCCCTACTACCCTTCTTGAATAATGGTACTACATTAGCGGTTCTCCAGTCCTCTGGCACATTCCCTGTGGCCAGAGAGGTCCTGAATATATGTGTTAGAGCCCCCGCAATCTCCTCCTTTGCCTCACACAGCAGCCTGGGATACATTTCATCCGGGCCTGGGGATTTATCCATTTTTAGGCCAGCTAAAACCGCCAATACCTCCTCCCTCTCGATGTTAATATGTTCGAGCATATCACAGTCCCCCCGCCCTATTTCTATGTCTACATCGTCCTTCTCCATAGTGAAAACAGATGCAAAAAATTCATTTAGAACCCCTCCTACATCTTCCGGCTCCACACACAGATTGCCACTTTTGTCCCTAATGGGCCCTATTTTTTCCCTAGTTATCCTCTTACCTTAATATACTTATAAAACATCTTCGGATTTTCCTTTATTTTGCTCGCCAGTGTTATTTCATGGCCCCTCCTTGATCTCCTAATTTCTTTTTTAAGTATCCCCCTGCACTTTTTGTACTCCTCTAGGGCTTCCTCCGTCTTTAGCCTTTTGTATCTACCAAAAGCCTCCTTTTTTTCCTAATCCATTCTCGTATATCCCCTGACATCCACGGTTCCCTGTGGTTTTTGGAACCACTCTTGACCTTTACGGGAACATTGTTAGAGGTGCATTACTGAAGTAGTATTGGTAGAGGTGCAGTACTGAAATAGTATTGTTAGAGGTGCTGTACTGAATTAATATTGTTATAGGTGCATTACTGAAGTAGTATTGTTAGAGGTGCGGTACTGAAGTAGTATTGTTTGAGGTGCAGTACTGAAGTAGTATTGTTAGAGGTGCAGTACAGAAGTAGTATTGTTAGAGGTGCTGTACTGAAGTATTATTGTGAGAGGTGCTGTACTGAAGTAATATTGTTCGAGGTGCAGTACTGAAGTAGTATTGTTAGAGGTGCATTACTGAAGTATTGTTAGTGGTGCTGTACTGAAGTAGTACTGTTAGAGGTGCATTTCTGAAGTAGTATTGTTAGAGGTGGTGTACTGAAGTAGTATTGTTAGAGGTGCAGTACTGAAGTAATATTGTTAGAGGTGCAGTAATGAAGTAGTATTATTAGAGGTGCAGTACTGAAGTAGTATTGTTAGAGGTGCTGTACTGAAGTAGTATTGTTAGAGGTGCTGTACTGAAGTAGTATTGTTAGAGGTGCAGTACTGAAGTAGTATTGTTAGAGGTGCAGTACTGAAGTAGTATAGTTAGAGGTACAGTACTTAAGTAGTATTGTTGGTGGTGCAGTACTGAAGTAGTCTTGTTAGAGGTGCTGTACTGAAGTAGTATTGTTAGAGGTGCATTAGTGAAGTAGTATTGTTAAAGGTGCTGTACTGAATTAGTATTGTTAGAGGTGCAGCACTGAAGTCGTATTGTTAGAGGTGCAGTACTGAAGTAGTATTGTTAGAGGTGCTGTACTGAAGTAGTACCGTTAGAGGTGCCGCACTGAAGTAGTATTGTTAGAGGTGCCGCACTGAAGTAATATTGTTAGAGGTGCTGTACTGACGTAGTATTAGTAGAGGTGCTGTACTGAAGTAGTATTGTTAGAGGTGCAGTACTGAAGTAGTATTGTTGGAGGTGCAGTACTGAAGTAGTATTGTTAGAGGTGCAGTACTGAAGTAGTATTGTTAGAGGGGTGTACTGAAGTAGTATTGTAGAGGTGCATTAGTGAAGTAGTATTGTTAGAGGTGCAGTACTGAAGTAGTATTGTTAGAGGTGCAGTACTGAAGTAGAATTGTTAGAGGTGCCGTACTGAAGTAGTATTGTTAGAGGTGCAGTACTGAAGTAGTATTGTTAGAGGTGCTATACTGAAGTAGTATTGTTAGAGGTGCTGGACTGAAGTAGTATTGTTAGAGGTGCAGTACTGAGGTAGTATTGTTAGAGGTGCAGTACACAAGTAGTATTGTTAGAGTTGCAGAGCTGAAGTAGTATTGTTAGAGGTGCTGTACTGAAGTAGTATTGTTAGAGGTGCTGTACTGAAGTAGTATTGTTAGAGGTGCTGTACTGAAGTAGTATTGTTGGAGGTGCAGTACTGAAGTAGTATTGTTGGAGGTGCATTAGTGAAGTAGTATTGTTAGAGGTGCTGCACTGAAGTAGTATTGTTAGAAGTGCTGTACTGAAATAGTATTGTTAGAGGTGCTGTGCTGAAGTAGTATTGTTAGAGGTACTGTCTTTCAGATGAGATGTTGAACCAGGAACTAGTTGTTCAGGTGGGCATAAAGGATCCCATAGCACTATTTGAAGAAGATAAGTCTGACATCTCAGCCAACATTGCTCCCTCAACCGATGCCACCAAAATGGATTCATTAGTCATGTATTTCATTTGATATTTGTAGGATCTTGCTGTCTCCAAATTGGGTTGCCACATTTGCCTACAGAAGGGTGACTACAGTGTGAAAGTAATATATTAACTCTGAAGCAAGGCACTATATAAATGCAATTTTGTCATTTTCTTTCCTCTTTTTATGTTATTGGGAATGCTGATCTCCACCTCAAAAATATGTACGTGGATGCAAAGGAAGATTAGTTAGAATGTAACATGGCTCCCTCTGTCTTCTCTTTCCATATCATTACAAAGCATGTTACGGAAGCGTCACATGAGATAATGTATTCAAATTGGTAATGGCCCAGAACTTGGTGTCGGGGGCTTGCCGCGCGTGCAAGCCCCCGATCTGCACTCACCCTGCGCGCTGACATCTGAAGCCCGGGCCTGCTTGCATTTCCTGTCACAGGCCCGGTTCAGATGTCAGCGCGCAGTGCTTACCTGATCCAGCGGCGTAGTTAGTGCGATGTGCTGGCTGGGATCAGGTGAGCACTGTACAACCAATCAGGGGAGGGGAAGGTTCATTCATGAGTTTGAGAGTAAGAACTGTCAAACTCATGAAAACTACGGGGGCCCAAAACACTATTTAAACTTTAAATAAAAATTTAGAAAAACATCCCAATCATTAAATTAAGTATAAATAAGTTTTTAAAAAAAATTTAAACAATAATTTTTTTTTTGAAAAAAATAAATTTTTCATAAAAAGGGTCTAAAACTAAACTTACCTTATTGTAGATTCTTTAAAATAATAAACCTGTGGAAAAAAAATTCTAAATTACACGAAAACACCACTTACCTGTAAAAATAAATACTTACGTGTGCTTTTTACAAGCATAAAGACCGGAGGCCTTCAGACATGCGCAAATCCCCCAAAACGGAGGAAATCCAAGACGCACACGCTGCCCCCTACAGCGCACGCACTAGCCTCTTCACCTCTTGGGTTAGAGGAGAGGAAATGCCGGTTTTCAGCGCATGCGCTGTGCATGCTGAAAACCGGCATTTCCTCCGGCCAGACGCGTGAGTACCCCTTCCGTACTCACGCGTTTGGGGAGGAATTTCTGCCCCATTGTATTTTAGGTTTGATTAGAAGGCAGTGACCTAAATAAAACTAGTTGCGATAATTTGTGAAACTTTAAAATCAATGCTGTCGTGACAACATTTCCATGGAATATAGAAAATTGTAATTACAAATTAAATTTTTGACACCACTTCTGTCCTTCTGTTGGATAAATTATACACAGTACAAGTGAACATTGCATTCTGGGAGTGTTTGGTTGTCCCTTGCTTGCAATTGTCGCTGCAATTTTGGATAGCCTAGTTTATTAGAGGAATTTTCTGCATGTATTTTTGGTGCAATATAAGACATAAGTTTCTGAAATATATGACTGGGTATTAGTACTGTACCTAGTCTGAATAGTTTTTAAGCTGTCCAATTTAGAAAATTTGGAGGCTTTCTATGGCATGTAATTCAAATGTCAATTTTCTGTTGCCAAGTAGCTATGTCTAAAGGAAATAGTTGTATAAATGTATATGGCACTTCGTGTTAGAGCTGTAGTTAATTTACTGCTTTACCATTGATAACATTGGATATTTGGTTGGCTTGATTATCTGCTGACAATTATACTAAATCTCTCACTGGTGATAACTGGGGGGGGTGAAATTCGATAAGGCCGAAAATGGTTCTGGGCACGGCGATGTGAGATATGCCTGCGCCTGTTCAGAAAGCGCAGGTAACACATCAATTTGGCGCTGCCTGCTAATTATCATGATTGTAGCGCACAGCCTAGCTACTATCGCTCTGCTGACAGGCAGTGCGTTCAGCAGGGGGCCCAGGTTCACGTGGCTGGAGCAAGGCTGGCTTTACTTGAAGTTAGCCTCGCTCCTTTTCAAGGCAGTCTCTAGCTCTTAAAGCTGAACTGACTTCTGCAAAAAAAAGTAAAAATCCTTCAGTGACCAAAGAAGTTTCATGACCTCAGACCAGTGGTCAAGGTCAGTCAATGCATCTTCAAAAGCCATCTCCTACCAATTGCATCACTAGCCTCCCACACTGCACAATGCACGATCCCCTACCCCCCGCCACCCCAACCCCCGCCAATCACTCGCCTATTAACAATCTCTACCAAACACAAGGCACACCTCACATTCCTAGCTACACCTCACCCCCCTTGGAGGAGACGGTGCTGGTCATTCTTGGCAGGGGCATGGCTGAGCCCTTGGCCAGCGGTGGGGCTGAAAGATTACAAGATGGTAGTATCCAAAAAAAATTTATCCTCCTTCTCACATCCAACTTCCCCCTCATCGCACAATATCTTCTGATTTACAAGCTGCAAATGGTGTAAGCATGCACCTCATGTTTCCCTCCCCTCACCGCAACCCTACGCTTGTGCCTTCCTCATTTCAGACACACAAGAAATCTAGCCTGCCCAGCCAGTGGGTGACCAAGAAGAGGGAGAGGAAAGTGAAGAAGAAGAAGAAGAAGAAGATGAAACACTGTCACTCGATTTCACACTCCCAGCCACCAGCTCCTTAAGGTCGACCAGCAAGGCCATCTGCAGTATCCCCCACTGAAAGTCAGCAGCCTTCCACCAGCCATGCTGCAGCCATTGGGGTAGCACTCACAAGACACTCACTAAGGAAATGCACAAGAGCAATCAGTTGATTTTTTGTTGTAATAATGGATACATATAAAGGTAAAGTTGGATTGGAAAGTTTGCTTTGTGGTGGCTTTTATTTCAGCATTGTGGCCAAGAGGACGCTGTGATGGTCAGTAACAGAGGGAAGGGAAGGTGTGAGACAAATGTTGAAAGGGGAATTTGGGTTGTGTTCACTGGTACTACAGGCGGGTGATTCGATTCCGGATATCCTGGCCAGAAAGGGGCTGTCTGGGTTGCCTCCTTCCGTCCACTTCCTCCTGTTCCGCTTCCTCCTCTTCTGCTTCCTCCTCTTCCCTCTGCGAGCAGCTTATCCCCTTTGCTGCATCTGCTTCATCTCCATGTGACGTTGCACATCTGAAAGATGTGCGTGTCCCTTTAAGGAGCGCTGCTGACCTCCCCAAAATGGCGGCCGCCATGTTCGGCTCCGAAAGCAGGCAGAAGCGAGGCGGACACCATTTTTCAGCAAAATGGGCAGTTAAAATTGGCCAAGGGGCCCGCCTGCCGACATGCCCCACCGATAGCGCAGGCTACAATTTTAACCTGCGCGATCCATCTTTAAATATGGAGATTGGGCTCCGATAATGTCCTCAGGGTACGATTGTTAATTTAACCGATGTCCTGTGGAGGGAAGCGGTTGTGGCCTTCCCGCCAGGCCAACCGAGCGGGAAGAGGAATTGGAGCCAGAAGACGCCCAAAAAGTGTAAGAGGGAAAAATTGGGTTGGTTTGTGCCTTTTGTTAGTGCTCCCGAGGGGTGCTAATGGGGTGCAAATCCCCTAGCACCTGGGCACAGTGCCGTTAATGCCTCCCACGAAATTCAGCAGGAGGTTAGTGACGGCGGTAACCGGTAGCGCCCCGCAACACTGTGCCACGGGCAATGACGTCATCGCCAAGCAGCGCGACCCCTTAGCGTCCCATCGCGGCCCCTTACCGCCCTACGACAGAAATTCGGCCGTGCCCCGCGAAGTTGCCGTGGGCGATGTCAGCAACAGCCTCGCGGGTCGCGAAGCGGAACAATCTCCGCTCACGAAGCATTAATTAAAGGGGAAGCCCGGCAGCGCCCCGCACCGCCATTTCATTGTTTTAGGGGTCGGCTTCTCGTGAGGGCCCTTGGCACCACGCCGCCCTAGTGGGCTAGTAGAGGCCACTTTAGTGGCCAGGGCGGTACTCCCACTCCAGGCGCTAAATGGTTGGCGCTAACCAAATGGGGCGTAACCAAATTTCTCTCCCTAAGTCTTTCACTTTTTTACCTTCCTTGTAGGACCAGAAGGAGCAGGAGTGCTCCTCAGACCCTCATAAAGGAAGTTTAGGGTGTTAATGCAATCTGGGAATTCGGAGCCAATGGGCTGGATTTTGTCAATGGGGAGTTTTTGGAGGCGGGACTAAAACTAAGTGGGAGTCCCGCTTAGTTTTAGTCCCGCCTCCATTGACTTGTGGCCAACCCACGCTATTTTTCCTTGATTGACCTTGTTAAGCCCGCCCAGCGGGCTTAGCAGGCCAATTAAGGGAAAGCCAGTTACAGGTGACGTCAGCGAGTGCCATTTCATCTGTCAAGAGCTTTTGACAGATGAAATGTCATCGTTTGACAGCTCTGTGAAGGGAGGAAGCCTGCAGGAAGAAGTAAAGGTAAGTAAAACTTATTAAAACACTTTACACACACCTCACACAATTACCTCTGCACACATGCACCCATTACTCACCTGCACACCGGACATCTCGGCCCCTCCGACCCCCGCTGACCGACGGCAGGCCTCGCTGACCCTGGCGAGGTTCGGAGCCGTCGGGAAGCCCACACTTCAGGGCTCAAAATAGGGATTAGCCAAAAAGCTGCCTGTTAACTACCTGTTAACAGGCAGTTAATTGGCATTAATCCCCTTCCCGCCTTGAGGAGGCGGGACCCGGCGCGGGTCGTCTACCCGCCTCCTGGCAAGATGACATGGAGGCGGGTTGGGGGCGGGTTGAGCACCCGCCCCCAAATTCTGCCATTTTCCTGGCAGTCCCACCTCCAAACCCGCCTCCCCTGGGCTGGCAAAATCCAGCCCAATGTGTTTTCAACCAGATTACACAGGGATAAAGCAGTCTGGAAAAAGACCTTCAATGAGAGCATACAATAGAATTTGTGACAAAGGGACTTGGAATAGGATTAGAGCCATTGGTCAAAGAGCAATTGCAGGAAAACGAAGGCAGATACTACACAATTTGGATGGCTGGGACCTGTTGCTATTTTCTAACCTGTGTATCCTTCATTTGCTTCCTGAGTGCAATGTCCCAAAAGCTGTTATTATTGTCATTCTTTTATGGATTGGAAGCCTTAACTTGAGAAATGATTGAATTACCAAAATAAATTCACTTTATCTTACATTACATAAATGGAGGTAAACTCTTTTCTTTCCCTACCCACAAGCAAGTACTTTAGTAGCTAACATTTATTTGAAACTTAGAAAAGACTGGTTTGGAGACAGACATGGAAGGGCAGCTGTACATCTCTTTCTCTCATCAGGGAAGGGGGAAATTACAATGAATAAAATCCTCTTCTGCAAAAAATATGGGACCTCACAACAGTACTCATGCAAAACCAGAACTATCATTATTTATTAACAACTATATGTTTTAGGGGGAAATGAAAAGGAGGGTGGTTTTGCATTGGATCAAATGTAGTATGTTTATATAATATGGGTGATTGCATGGTATGCTCTTGTGTCAGATCTTTTCAGTGCAGTGTAATGACAATCACATTTGTGCAAAGGCAATCACATGGGAAATGCATTTATTTTGTCATTTTATTCCTCCAAATTTTCTCCCATCCATTCCTGAAGCCATTGACTCTCGGTGGTTGTAGGCACCTCATCCTAACGTCCATTCTTCATGTGAGCCGAGGCAATGAGTGTTGGCAGGTTATTTAACAGTGGAAGTATTGCAGTTGATCCCGATATTGTCCTTGCCCCCAGACTTTCCAGTAGGAATTACTGATTAGCAACCAGAAGCAGGAGTCCTGGATAATTTTTTGGGGCACTTGCTCTCTCTTCCCCCCACCCCCCCACTCCAACCCCCTCCCCCATGCCCTCCAACCCAGGAACACTTAGGCAGGTTGAAGCCTGCCTCAATATCCCAGCTAAAATCAGCTAACTGATGATGGGCCAGAGATTAAAATTAGATCCTTGCTGATTTATAGTGTTCAGCACCACATCAGGCAGTGCATTTACCCACTGGGGCAGCTGCTCAGTGATACTGAATTACTTATTCTTGCTATCAGATAGAAATTTGGGTTAGTGGAGAGTGTGAGATAACACGTTCTGTATTTCCTGCTAACTTATATTACCAGGCAATTGGCCTCATTAGTGTTGGCAGGCAATTGATTAGACATTTAATTGCTGACATAAATAAAGACTATAGACTATGCACAGAGGTAATCCTGGTCCTTTTTTCAAGAAAAAATAAATGGATATTTAAACTCATGCATGCTTGCTTTCTATCTGATGCATGTATATAATTTATTTACCTTTATGATCCCTATAACGTTTGTAAATCTTAGATAGGGAGCATTACGAAGGCTCATATAATATGACTTATTCAACAAATGACCTGGCTTGATAACGCAAGTAAAGTTGTGTGAATTGTGATCAGTGCTATGTGTTGTGTAAATTATACCCACTAGGCCTTTACAAGTGCATTTGTACCATATGTCCTGATAATGTAATTAAGTAGAGGTAGTGCACAATATTTCATGGTAATGACGTTGTTCATGGTGTAAAATACTGTGTATGTCTAGAACATCTATTTTTGCTCTTCAACTGAGTTTAGTTCAAATTGAGCATTTTTATTAGAATGTCAGCTTTTTAGAGTGTAGGCTTGGCTGGATTGGTAACACCCTCCCTCTGAGTCAGAAGGTTGTGTCCCAGCCAGGACTTCAGCAGATAATGTAAACTAACACTCAAGTGCAGTACTGATGGAGAGCTGCAGTGTCAGAGAGGCCATCCTTCTCAGTTATTAAACTGAGGCACACCTGCTTGTTTACTAGAGATCCTATACAGGAGGGGCACGAAGTTCCTTGATGTCCTTGCCAACATTCTGCCTTCAAGAACTTCCAAAAACAAATGAACTGTCATTCACCTTATTGCCATTTCTGGGATACTGCTTTGTGCAAAATGGTTGCTGAGTTTTCCTACATAAGTCACTGTACTTAAACATTCATTGTATGTGAATTATTTTGGGATGTTTGAGATGGGATAAGGTGCTGAATGAAAGTCTTTCCTACAGAATGAAGTAAACTGCATAAGGAAGGGAGGGGGAGTGGAAGAGAAATGCAAAGATGTATGAGGGTCAACTAGTACAGAAAGAGCTTATATAGAAATTCTTATTGAATAAGAATTGACGCCACTATGGTAAAAGGTAAAACAACAATTGATTAATCAGCTTAGACTGCAATATATTTCTTCATGCCTTTAAGATACCTCTCACTGCCTTAGCAATCTTAAGGACTCCTTCTCGAGGGCAATTAGGTTTGGCAATAAATGCTGGCCTTGGTAGCGACGCCCACATCCCAGGAACGAATATAAAAAAATTCTCTTCTTGCCGCTCATATCATTCTTTATGTAAACACTTTCAATCCTTCTTTCCCTTGCTCTCAAACTGAGTTGATGAAAGCTATTGTGTGTGGACTATTTCAGTGTTCTTGGGTCTTAGTAGCCAATTCCCTTCAGAGCCCTTGGAATGGCTGGGGTATCATTGCCTCTGTAGATCTCTCTATCACTGCAAAAACAAAGCTAATACCAAGCAGCAGTACAGACAGTATGAAAGGAAAAGGAAACAACAGATGGATGGGGTAGAGTATTAACTATACAGTGGGTGGAAGAGATGTTTGTTTCAGACAGCCATTAAAAGGAACTAAGGGAGATTTGAACTATAGTGAGTAAGTCTGATGACTTAGATCAGAAAAGTCAAAAATATGATTAATTGAGTCCTTTTGGTATCTATAAGATGGGGAAAAAATCAATTGCAAGAGTATACTTGTGATTAATTAATCATGTCATAAATATTTTTCTCTATATCTTATTACTTCTAGTTGATCTGTGTGCAAATGTCTGACAGTAATCAAGCCCTCAGTCCTCCATCACCATCAAGCCAGATGACCGACTCTGGTTCGTGAGGATTGTAGAAGTGCCGATTGGATTATCCTTCTTGGTCTCCTCCTGGGGTCCACCCTATCACACATGCCGGTCTTATGCCAATTCTATTCAGTCCATGTGACATTAAGGAGTGGAGCCTCTGTGTTATCAGACTGTTTGTCTGACACCCAGTCCTGGAGGAACTGAAATTTCCTCCAATTAAACATCGGGAAGACCAAAGCTATTAGCCCTGATTTTAAAGGGAGTGCAGGTACGATGTGCATGAGCCCCGAAGTGGGCAGCATGCCCGAGGCAAGGGAGGCCCAAGGCTTCTTGTGAGGGCTGGAGGAGCACTTTGGCTCCTCATGGCCCACAAGGAAACCTAAAATTACATTTTATAAACTTATCTGCTGGGCCTTTTCTGGCCCATGACCTGGCTCCGGATGATTTGGTCTGACAGGCTCGTCACTGCTCCCCCGCTCAGGCCACAAACTAAAATTGCAGATCATGTCCCGATGGCATAATTGGACCTGACCTTTCATCGCAGAACAGACCCGAAACCAAGCGGTGGGGGAGGCAATTTAGAGCATTAGCTTGATTGTTAAGAAGCAATTAAGTATTATTTTAAGCTTACCTTTAGATTTTTAGAGTTTGCCAACGGCTTCCCCACTGCTCTGTGGTCACGTCAGGTAAGGAGGTCGGGTGTGTGTCAGCATGGGACGATTTACTAAATTGACAGCTGCAAATGGTCTATAAAAGCTCTCTTTTTGTAGGTCTTCACTTTGCAAGGTTAGAAGCTGTTGCTTACTGCATTTGGAAGACAGATTGAGCTTTATGCAGCTTGCAATGGTTGGAGCAAACTCTTTATCCAGTGACACCTCACTGGAACAACATCTCTTACCATTGACAGATTGCTTCTGTCACCTCAACCTCACCTGCCATCTATTCCATCAGCATCAGTGCCCTTGAAGAAATCTCACCTTGGTCCTCAGAAAACCCAGCACGATCAGCCCCAATACTAGCAGCACCAGGCACACCAGTAGCACCAACAACAACAGCAAACTTCTCCACAATCACCTGATGCTGCACAGGGCAGAGGGCATCAGCACCCAACCACATTGCAGGCCGGGAGGCCAGGGATGGCCTCACAAAAGCCAGATTTACTTCACTTGACGCTGCACACCCTGGCTGCCACATGATGCGCCAGGTTGGCACCACCCCACACCAACACCATAAAGCATCCCTACAATGCCCAAGCCATTCCTTTCACATTCATCGCCATTGCGGGGGGTAACGTTATGTCTCACCATTCACTATAACTCACTAAGCCACTTCCAAAGGTGCACACAAATCTGTCCAAGAATGCAAAGTGTTGAAAATAAAGATTTCAATGTTTAACAGCGCATTAACAGAAACTTCACATGAACATTGGCTAAAACATCCAAGTGCCTACCCTTGTGTGCTGTCAGTTGATATGATTGGACTAGGATGAGGGTGAATGTAAGGGGTGGCTAGTGAGATGGGGGAAGTGATAATGTAGATAGGGAGGGATGGGTGGAGGCGTAAGGTAAGTTGGTGTGAGTAAGGATGTGCAGGAGTAGGGCAGGGAAGGCAGAGTGATGGGGATATGATGAGTGGCACAGCAGGATGAGGATGAATGTGGCTTTGCAGTAACGTTTCGTGATCGCCTGAGATCATTGAAAGGTTTGCGCCACTGCAGCCTGGTCCTCTTGATGACATCCCTGCTTGTGCACTCCTGTGCAATGTGCAGCCAGGCTGCGTTGATCTCCTGGGGAGGTCTCTTCCACCCATTGGAAGGGAAGGGAACCTCCCTGCGTGCTGTGACTCCCTCCGAGTCATGGGAGAGCCTAAGTGCAGCCATGCACCTCTGTGCAGTGTTTGTCAGTGTTTGCAGTGCCTCAGTGCTGTAGAACACTGACAGCGGAACTGTCAAAATCAATTTCTGCATGGTCCCTTTAAGGAAATCGGCTGATGACGCATCATCAAGTGACATCATCAGACCCGCTTCCTTCAATTGGCCGGGAAACACGCTGGGCAGGCTTAACAAGCCCAATCAGCGTAAAATTATTTTCACAGAACGGGATGGAGCCAGCAGTGGGGTCGCACCGCCACCAACCCCGCTGCCCCGGACCCTCCTCAGTAGGCGAAATCTCGCCTGAGGTGTCTTAACCAGGAAGTATAAACCAGGAAGTATAAATTAGATTTAAATCATGCAAAGAAAGCAAAATAAAGATTGTTCAAGAAAGAGCAGATTAAGAGAGAAATATAAAAGAGACAGACAGAAAAAGTAAAAAATAAATTTTTAAATCTCCGACACTAATTCAATTCTGAAGGAATGAGATTCCACACTTGTAAAATTTAATTTTCTGTGCCAAAGAGGTTGTTTGGGAGTAATTATGACTTATCACGCTGTTAAAAATGCACTTACACCTGAATGCACCAGCCCTAATGTTTTCTGGCGTGTTTATTGGGTAACTAAAGGGTAAGTACCGCAACTTCACGCCCTTGCATTGATTGAATGCTGAGTCTATTGAGGAAGTACTGTTATAACACAGCCTGTGGAGGAGCAGAGTAACTGAGACAGTAACTTCGGGAATTGCACATTTAACTGTGCATGTGCATACTCCAGAACTTGCTGTCTGATTTACTCCATAATAACGGTGAGCTCTGTTAGCCTCAATGCAAAATCTGAGCCATTGTCTTCAGCCCCTGCCACAAACTCCGTTCCCTAGTTACTGATTCCATCCCTTTCCCTGGCCATTGTCTCAGGCTAAACCAGATTGTTAGCAACCTCAGCACCCTATTTGACTTTGAGCAAAGGTTCCAACCACATATCCTCTCCACCACAAAGACTGCCTACTTCCACCTCCGTAATATTGCCCATCTCCACCGTTGCTGCAGCCCATCTGCTGCTGAAACTCTCAGCCATGCTTACTTTACTTCCATACTCGACTATTCCAATACTCTCCTGGCCGGCCTCCCATCTACCACCTTCCATAAACTTGAGCTCATCTAAAACTCTGCTGCCCGTATCCTGCCTCGCACCAAGTCTTGTTCACCCATCACCCCTGTGCTCGCTGACCTGCATTGGCTTCTGGTCCACCAAAGCCTTGATTTTAAAATTCTCATCCTTGTTTTCAAAACTCTCTGTGGCCTCTCCTGTCCTTATCTCTGCTACCTCCTCCACTCCTATAACCCTTTGAGAACTCTGCGTTCCTCCAACGTTAATCTCTTGTGCATCCCCCACTTCCTTCAGCCCACCATTGGTGGCCGTGGCTTCAGCTGTCTAGGCCCTAAGCTCTGAAATTCCTTCCCTAAACCTCTCCACATCTCTCACCTCCTTTAACATGCTCCATAAAAACTCATCTGTCCTAAAATCTTCTTTGGTTCAATGTCAATTTTTGTCTGATTATGCTCCTGTAAAGCATCTTGGGATGTTTTACTGTGCTAAAGGTGCTATATAAATGTAAGTTGTTGTTGTAGAAGAGCAAGGCAGGAGCAGCATCAGGGTACCTCAAAATGAAATGTCAACCTGGTGAAGCTACAACAGAGAAGTACATGCAAGCTACACAGCAAAAGCAGCATGCTATAGACAGAACTAACTGATCCCACAGCTAACAGATCAGGCTAAAGCTCTGCAGCCCTGCCGCATCCAGTCGCGAATGATGGTGGGCAATTAAGCAACTAACAGGAGTAGTAGGCTCTGTCAACATTCCCATCCTCAATGATGATGGAGCCCAGTATATGAGAGCAAAAGACAAGGCTGAAGCATTTGCAACCATCTTCAGGCAGAAGTGCTGAGTGGATGATCCTTCTCGGCCTCCTCCTGAGGTTTGCACTATTACAGATGCCAGTCTTCAGCTAATTCGATCCACTTCTCATGACATCAAAAAACGGCTGAGTGCACTGCACACAGCAAAGGTTATGGGCCCTGACAACATGTTGGCTGTAGTGCTGAAGACCTGTGCTTTAGAACTAGCTGTGCTTCTATCCAAGTTGTTCCAGTACAACTACAACACTGGCATCTACCCGACAATGTGGAAAATTGCCCAGGTATTTCCTGTCCACAAAAAGCAGTTCAAGTTCAACCCTGCCAATTACTGTCCTATCAGCCTGGTGGAAGAAGTTGTTAACAGTGCTATCAAGTGACACTTGCTCACCAATAACCTGCTAACTGATTCTCAGTTTGGGTTTCACCAGGGCCACTATCCTCAAAACATGGACACAAGATGATTCTAGCGGTGAGGTGAATGACTGCCCTTAACATCAAGACAACATTCAACCGAGTGGCACCAAAGAGCCCTAGTAAACCTGAAGTCAGTGGGGATCAGGGGGAAAACTCTCTGGTGGCTGGAATCATACCTGGCACAAAGAAAGATGATGCTGATTGTTGGACCTCAGCCCAGGCTATCGCTGTAGGAGTTCCTCGGGACAGCCTCCGGCCCAACTATCTTCAACTGCTTCTTCAATTACCTTCTATCCATCATTAGTGGGGCTGTTGGTTGATGGTTATGCATTATTCAGCTCCATTCTCAATTCCTCAGATAATGAAGTGGTCCATCCCTGCATACAACAAGGTCTGGATAACATCCAGGCTTGGGCTGATAAAAGCCTGGAACCACCACCCCCACCCCCCCCCGCACCTAACAGCATTGCAAGAGTAGCTTCACCACATGGACTGCACAAGTTCAAGAAGAAGGCTCACCGCCACCTTCTCAAGAGCAACTAGGGATGGGCAATAAATACCAGCCTTGCCAGTGATGCCCACATCCTGAGAATCTCTGGCCCTGAATGGTAGTTATTGATTCTGCAGGTCTAGGCCATGTTGGTGTCTGTTATGTTGCTAAATCCATCTTAACTTAGAACTCCTGAAACTATACACCAGGTTTGAAAATCTGAGTATATCTTCATAGGACAGATTAAAAATTGTTTTGAGGAGACATAATTATATAATTTAATGTGTTTCTGCATCATGAGGTATAATAGAGTATGAGATTAGAAGACATATTGGACTGACATCCCTGGAGTCTAATGGCCCTGCTGGCAACTGATGCAACTAGTCACAGATGATCCCTGATGACATTTCTGTACATAATACAGTTATATTGCAGGAACTATTTGAACAGTTTCCCACTGTAAGCCACTAAGTAATTTCTAAATTGAACTGAACTGTGGTAGAAGTACCAGAATCAGGATTCTCTTTCATAACAATCTAGATCATCTTGAGTATTTTAGTTGAATTTCCAAAAAAAGTATAATTTTATATTCCACTTAGATTTTGTTGGTTTTTGGATGCTGAACATAATAAATAACTGGAGGGAATATGTGGAGCAAACAATCATTTCCACACAACATGCATAAGCTGAAAAAAGTGGTCCAGAATTGCTGTTGCACCTCTCAAAGGATGAATGCCATTTAAATTTGAGCTTTAAATAAATTGAGGAATTATTTTTAGTACAGATTGAATCTTCAGGGACTCTCTTCAGTGTTTGACTTTTTTTCCTTTATATGCTGGATTTTGCTTGCTTGGTGACTATGCACATGCATAAATTTAGCAATTCTTAGTAGTTGAGGTGCCAATCTATTCCGGAATACTGTGTTGTGAAGGCAACTTTCCTAACAGCTATGCTGAGGAGCACTGAAAAGGGCATAATGCTTACACTTCAGAGTTACAGTAGCTGCAGGCTATAATTTGTACCCATATTGCCTTGAGGAGTTCTATCAATGCTGACAAAAACGTAGATGGGTCGACTGTGTCAGCTGTGGCTCAGTGGGTAGCACTCTCTAGGTGGGAGGGGCCAGGAGTGAACAGGTGTTACTGGTTGCCTGATTGCAGCAGGGAGTTGGAGTGAGTTTGTAAAAAGTTGGTGGTGGGTTTTGGGGTTTTTGTTTTCAGGTTTTAGGGCCTTTTTGGCCCACAAAAAACAGCCAGATGGCTGCTGAGGGGTCCGGAGTGCCGGGCTCCTCAGAGGACAGTGTTCCCAAGAAGAATTTAATTAGGGAATGTTGTGTTTGTACCACTATACGCAACTACATAAAATAATAAAGCAGCAGAGACTGAGAGTAACTTCAAGTGATCTTTACTGGGTAACTGAAACTTCGGCACTGACTATACAAATCGATACGCGTCTGTTATATACGCTCGCAACTAAGGATGTACATCCGCAAAACAAAGTAGTCCCTTCAATGTTGTATACATTACACTTTCTCCCCCTTTAGTTTAATAGTATATTAACGCAAAATTTCTATAATTAACATACAGAGCCTGTCTTTACAGTAACCTTTTTGTTTTTTTAAAAGTAACAAAATTCAAATTCCAACATAACATTTATTTTGTCAACAGCCCTTTTACAAGTCAAGTCTCTGGGGAGGCCTCCTCTGCCTCTCTGGGTAACGTCTCTCCAGACTCTTTTGCTTTGGGGAATGAGACTGTACAGGTACAGGTGCATTAGGTGAGCTATCAGCACAGGTAGAGCTCTCAGCTGTGGATGAGGCTGGTGCTGATGCTGATGAATCAGGAGTGTCTGTTTCCATGTCAGGTGAGTCTGGGCGAGGTATAGGGGTGTTTTCCACCTGAACATCCAGAATTTCGTCCACATGACGTCTCAAAACATTCTCTCCCACATCCACAGTATACATCAGTGGTCCCTCTCTTGTGGATATTGTCCCTGGTTGCCACTTTTCCGTCCGGAAATCACGATCAAGAACTGACTGTCCCACACTGAAGCTTCTTGTTGGCTTAGCATTCAAATGTTTGAACTGTTTGTTCTCTACATCACGACGTACATTCGGTTTAAGAAGGTCCATGCGAGATCTCAGGTTCCTGTTCAGAAACATCATCGCTGGAGTCTGATTAGTGGCTGCGTGTACTGCGTTCCGATAAGCAAAGAGGAAATTGTCTATCTTGTGTTGCAGTGGTAGATTCTCGCTGTACATTGCTTTGATGGCCTTCTTGAAAGTCTGTACGAATCTTTCTGCCAAGCCATTTGTAGCTGGATGGTACGGGGCAGATGTGTAGTGCTTGATTCCATTTTTCCTCATGAAACCTTGGAATTCGTCAGAGACAAATTGTCGTCCATTGTCTGTGCAGATTTGTTCTGGTAGGCCATTTCTAGTGAACATGGTCCTCAGAACCAAAATGGTCTTTTCAGATGTGGTTAATTTCATTTTAATGACCTCGGGCCATTTGGAATGTGCATCGACTGCAATCAAGAACATGGAGTCCATGAACGGTCCAGCAAGATCGATGTGCACACGTTGCCATGGTGATGAGGGCCATTCCCATGGATGGAGAGGGGCTTGTGGTGGTGCATTCTGGACCTTTTGACATCCTGAGCAGCCCTTTGTCAGGTCCTCGATCTGTTTGTCAATTCCCGGCCACCACACGTAACCACGGGCAAGGCTTTTCATCTTTACCGTACCTAAGTGGTCTTCATGCAGTTCATCTAGCACTCGGTTACGAAGCTTGGGAGGAATCACAACTCGTGAGCTGCACATCAGTGTTCCCCGATACACTGATAACTGCTCCCTCCTAGCTGAGAATGCTGGAAACAATGAGTCACCATGCGCTGGCCATCCCTTCACAGTGATGTCATAAACTTTTGACAATGTAGGGTCATTGCGTGTTTCTCTTTCAATGAGGGAGTTTGTCACTGGTAGCTGTTCAACTATTGTTGTGTGAAATACCTCTGCTGAGTCAACTGTTGTAGTTCTCTCTGAGGTCGGCAGTGGTAAACGTGACAAACCATCGGCGTTGCCATGTTGCTTGGTCCCCTTGTATTCAATATCATACAGGTGAGCCCCTAGGAAGAGTGACCATCGCTGTAGCCGTTGTGCCGTCATCACTGGAACGCCCTTCCTTGGGTTGAAGATTGAAACGAGAGGCTGGTGGTCAGTTAACAGTGTAAACTGTTGACCATACAAGTAGTGGTTGAATTTCTTGACTCCCCACACAAGGCTGAGGGCTTCTCGGTCAATCTGTGCACAATTGCGTTCAGCTGTAGTCAATGATCTTGAGGCAAAGGCTATTGGTCTTTCTGAGCCGTCTGGGAACTTAAGTGACAACACAGCACCAATGCCATGGGGTGAAGCATCACATGTCAGTCGAATAGGTAAGGATGGGTCAAAGTGAGCTAGCACCTCTTCTGAAGTAATGAGTCTTTTACTCTCTTGAAAAGCTTGTTCACAGCTGTCACTCCACTTCCATTATGACCCTGCCTGTAGCAGTGCATTTAGTGGATGTAACACTGTGGATAGGTTGGGCAAGAACATGTGATAGTAGTTCACCAGTCCAAGATATGATCTCAACTGAGACACATTTTCAGGTGTTGGTGCATTAATCACAGCTTCAATCTTGTCTGGAGACGTGTGTAAACCGTCCTTGTCAATCACATGTCCACAGTATGAGATTTCCTTTTTGAAAAACTCACACTTGTCTCGGTTCGCTCGGAGCCCATACTCCCATAACCTGATGAGCACCTGTTCGAGGTTGGAAAGGTGGTCATTGTCATTCTTTCCAGTAATGATGATGTCATCAAGATAACACTGAGCACCTGGGATCCCCTGCAGGACTTGGTCCATTGCCCTTTGCCAGATTGCAGGAGCTGATGCTATTCCGAATACCAGCCGATTGTACTGGTAAAGGCCTTTGTGCGTATTTATTGTCAGGTACTTCTTTGATGCATCATCAATTTCCATTTGGAGATAGGCCTGGGCCAAGTCAATCTTTGTGAAGCGGTCTCCTCTTGACAGGGAAGCAAAGATGTCCTCAATGCGAAGCAATGGGTACTGTACTGTGTGGAGGACTGGGTTAACAGTCACTTTAAATTCTCCACAGATGCGCACTTTTCTTGGCTTTCCTGGTTTTGTGCTGGAGGTTTTCTTCATCACTGGAACTATAGGTGTGGCCCATTCACTCCAATCCACCTTGGACAGGACCCCTAATTGCTCCAAGTTCTCCAGCTCTGCTTCTACTGAAGGGCGAATTGCATAAGGCACTGGTCTGGCCTTGTGGAACTTTGGATTTGTGTTCTCCTCAACCTTAATTTTGCTTTCATGCCCTTAAGCGTTCCTATTCCCTTCTTGAACACTTCCTGAGAGTCAGAGAGTATTTGTGACAGTCTCACAGGAGTGGCGTTGCTGTCCTCCTTTGCTGACACAAACAGTGCTTGGATGGTGTGCCAATCCAACTGTATTTTCCTGAGCCATTCGCATCCCAGCAATGGTGGTCCTCCATTTTCCACTACATAGAGGTTCAATTGCGGTATTTTTTTTTCTTTGTATGTCACTGTCACTTTTATTTTACCTTTGGGGCACACTCTTTGTCCTGTGTATGTCTTTAACAGTACTTTAGTTGGCCTTAGCGGTATGTGTGAAAACAGTCGTTTGTAGTCATGTACAGAGATCACTGTTAAAGCTGAGCCTGTGTCCAACTCCATTTTCAGCCTAACTCCTGCCACTTCTGGAGTAACCCATATTATTCTGTGATCCCCTGTCTCTTTCACACTGTGTAATTTTAGACAAGCCAAATCCTCTTCCTCTAAGTCTGTGTCACTTTTTGCTTTATCTGAATTGTCTCCAGTCACATAGTGTACCTTCTTGTATCTATCTTTGAAAGGTTTCTTGTTTTCAGTCACTTGATGTACCTTTTTGTTACTCTGTATTGTATCAGCTTTTGGCTTCTTATTTGCTTTACAGATTCTTTCAATGTGCCCTCGTCTGCCACATTGTCTGCAGTCTTTGTCTTTAAACCAACAGTCATTGTGGTCATGTAACATTTTGCCACAGCGATAGCACTTCTTTTCTTGTTTCAGTGACATTTTATTAGTTGAATATTCCAGGGATTTTTGTTGAATTTCTAAAGTGCCACGTGCTGCTGCTTCCATTGATATTGCAATACTTAGAGCCTTCTCCAATGTGAGGTCTTTTTCAGACAGGAGCTTCTTTTGTGTGCTTTCATTTTGCATGCCACACACAAATCTGTCCCTCAATGCGTCTGATAAGCCCACTCCAAATTGGCAATGTTCTGATAATTTGCGCAACTTTGCCAAATATTCAGAATTGCTTTCATTTTTGCTCTGGTTCCGTTTATAGAATTTTAATCCTTCAGCTATGAGCAGTGGTTTGGGGCTTAAATGGTCTTGGAGTGTGTCCACTATTTGTTTGAATGTTTTGTTTGCTGCCTTTTCAGGGGTTAATAAGCTACGTAGCAGCCCGTATGTCTTTGCGCCCATAACACTCAGCAAAACAGTGGCTTTCTTTTCTACCTCCACTCCGTTAGCCTCACAGTACAACTCCACTCTTTCAATGTAAGTTGCCCAGTCTTCAATGCTGCTATGAAATGCTGCAATAGTGCCAATCACCACCATTTTTTTTCCAAACCTGTTTTTCTTTCTTTACTAGTTAGCTAGCATCATGCAAGTCCTGTGCACTTTTCACTTGACTTACGTATCCCCTGCCTAGCTTAGCAAGCATGCTCCATTTTCTCTACCTTCTTGCTCCTCTCTTCCAAATTTCGGTGTCCTCTGGATGCAATGCCAGAATAGGAAGACGTAGGTTCATAATTCTTGTCGCCAATTTGTTGTGTTTGTACCGCTATACACAACTACATAAAATAATAAAGCAGCAGAGACTGAGAGTAACTTCAAGTGATCTTTACTGGGTAACTAGAACTTCGGCACTGACTATACAAATCGATACGCGTCTGTTATATATGCTCACAACTAAGGATGTACATCCGCAAAACAAAGTAGTCCCTTCAATGTAATATACATTACAGGGAAGAAACTGTGGTTGGAAGGGAAAGAAAAAGGCCCAAAGATTTGGGCCGGGACCCCAGGAGGTTTGGAAAAGAAAACATGGTGGTGGTTCAGTGTGAGGATAAGGAGATACGAGCTTGGGATATTATCCAAGCGGTACATGAGGACTGTGGCGCGGGAAGTTGCTTTGCCTGCCGACCAAAGCCGAATGTTGGGTTCAAGGTGACGGTCAGTGGCCGAGAGGAGGTGGAAAGACTTTTACTCAGTTTGAAAGTTGGCGATAAGTTCTTGGAGGTATCTCTGCGATATTTGGAAGAGGTGGTGGTCTCATTCTTAAACTTGCCAGTTTATATAGAGGACGATGTGCTAATCAAAAGGTTGGAGTCGTGGGACATTAAAATTGGCTCAGCAATAAAGAGGAGGTACTACCCAGGAACATGGGTAGCAGATGGAACCCGTTACGTAAAGGTGCGGTTCCCAGAGGGGGTGAGGTCATTACCGTACAGCATGAAATTTGAGACACTGGAAGGAGTGCAGTACTTTCGAGTACTGCATGATAACCAAGTGAAGGTTTGTTATTATTGTCTTGGACATGACCATCTTGTAAGAAACTGTCCAGACTTGTACTGTTATAATTGCGGCGAGTCTGGACAGATCGCTCGGAGCTGCAAGGCGGCGAGCTGTGGGGTGTGTCACAAAGGCCCGACCCGCTGTGAGTGTGAGGCAGAAGGAAACTCTATGAGTGATGAGGAGATGGGAGAAGGAGCAGGAGGTGTGAGTGGAACAGCTGGAGGAACGGAGCAGTCGGAGGACACAGCTGGTAAATTGAAGGAGAAAAGAGCACAGGAAGAGGCAGAAAATTGCGGAGCAGAGAACAGGATGGAGATGGTGGAAAACACACCAAGTACAGTGGAAAAGAACAAAGGCAGCAGTGGGCAGCAAGGGTCGAGTGCAGACTCGAGCCTTAATATGGTTCAGCTCTCCCTGAAGAATCTGGTGTCCGCGGGGGGAGAGGAGGCGGGAGCGGGGTGCATGGTAAATGTAAGTACTCCAAAGAAAGACGGGGAGTCGGATGTCTCGGTGAGCAGGAGGGGGCAAGACAAGGAGAGGGTGCAAGAGGCAGGAGCCTTAAAGGGGCAGCAGGACGGGATCAGCGAGACAAAGATGCCAGAAGGGAACAATATAGGTGCACCATTGTCCCATAGAGAGAAGGATCAGGGAGCAAGGGTCAGAGGTGGAGATGAGGTCGAAGGGATCGGCACTATTAGAGAAACCGCGATAGCAGGAATACTCTCTTTGGGAGATGATGTATCTGACAGGGAGCAGGATTATGTATCTGTCGGGGAGCAGGCACAGAGGGTTACAGAAGAGCTTGAGAGTGAGGAATTAGAGGGGGACAGAGACATGGAAGTGGGGGGTGGGGTGGCATCATGTGGAAAGGGAAAGGTTAGTGAGGGGCAGAAGGAGGGAGAAAGGGCAGCTCCTTGGCCCAAACTTAATGCAAGGAAGAGGCTGAAACAGCAGGGAAGGTTCAAACAGGAGGTGAAAAAGAGTTGGAGGCTGCAGAAAAAAGCAACAGCTGGCTGAAAAGTTGGGAAGGAGCATGTGAGGAGGGAAGGGCCAGAGATTAAATGATGGGGAGATTATCAGGCATACTTCCCTTCTTTGGAGCCATGATTACATTGGTCCCGATTAATGTGAACGGACTAAGGGATGAGAAGAAATTGCAGCAGTTGTTGCAGGGTTTTAAAGGCACGGACTTGTGTCTGCAAGAAACCTTTTGGGATGAGGATATCCTAGAAAGAGTTCAGAAGGTTTGGAAGGGAAAGGTGTTTGCACGTTGTGCAAACAATAACCGTAGAGGGGTGGCTGTTTTGGTGAGTCCGTCCATAAAATAGAACGTTGCCTTGGTGGAGAAGGACACTGGGGGGAGATTTTTACGGCTAAGGGTAAAAATGGAGGAATTTAATTGCGATCTCTTTAATATCTATGCACCGAACGACTATTGCAAGCGTCGCGAGTTTTTTCGGGGGTTATTCACTGAAGCGGCAGAGGTGGAAAATCCTTGTATAGTGGGGGATTTTAATGTATTTTTATCTCAGATGGACATTTCAGCCCAGATGACCTTTAAGGATGATAACTCCAGAGGGATAATTGTAAAAATGATGGCAAATTTAAATTTGAGAGACTTATGGAGGGACTGGAACCCCATAAAACGGGAGTTCTCCAGATCAGGTTGGGTGGGTGATGTTTTAAAACAGAGCCGAATAGATTTTGTGTTAATGCGGGAAGGGTTAAGTTCTGAGGTGATAGAGATTTATCATAAAAAAGTATTTTTTAGTGATCACTCGACTTTGGTTCTTAGAATTAGGAACAGCAGAGTTAAGATCGGTTCAGGGGTATGGATTTTAAACAGTCAATACCTGAAAGAAATTGCTTATAAAGAAGGGATTATAAATATAATAAAGAATGCTCGGAAGGAACCTTTGTTCTTGAAAGAAAGAAGAGTTTGGTGGGACAATTTCAAATATGAGGTAAAAGTTTTTTCGGCTCGTTATGGGAAAAAGAGAGCGGCAGCTAACCGGCGTCGAGAAGAGAATATAAACAAAAGGTTTACGGATGTCTGTAAAGCAGTTGACGGAGGGAATAAGGGAGCGGAGACTAAGTTCCGGGAGCTAAAGGAAGAGTGGGAATTATTGCAAGCTGAAAAATGCAAGGGGGCCATTCTCTGTGCAAAGGCTAGAGATGCATTGGAGGGCGAAAGAGGCACTAGATATTTTCTAGAGCAAGAGAAGCTGCGACAGAGATTATCATTAATTGAAGAGTTGAAGGTTGGGGAGAAGATCATTCTTGAAAGTGGGAGGTTTTAGAGGCGGCTAGCAGCTTTTATCAAGAGTTATATACAAAAGAAGACATTTCCAATTTGGTGATGGAGAAGGTGACTGCTTTTATTGAAGAGGGTTTAAAGGAGGATGAGAGAAGCATGTGTGACAAAGAAGTAGGATTAGGGGAAATCAAAGTAGCAATAAGTGGAATGAAGGGGGGGAAAAGCCCAGGGTCCGATGGACTAAGTGCAGAATTTTATAAAGAATTTTTTGAGATTTTAAGTCCATTGCTCTTAGAAGTTTTTAAGGAAATTAAAATTGAGGGAAGCCTGGTCCATCTATGAGGAGAGGTATCATAAGCTTAGCTTATAAAAATAAAGGGGATAGACGGGATCTGAAGAATTGGAGGTCCATCACATTATTAAATGTGGATTATAAGATCTTGGCGAGGGTTATGGCAAATCGTTTGAAGGAGGTGTTGCCGTAGATAGTTTTGCCCTCTCAGTCCTATGGAATCATTGGCCAGGACATCGCAGACTCTGTGGTCTCAATCCGAGATGCGATAGAGCTCATGGAAGAGAGTGGGAGGGAGGCTTATGTATTAAAGATAGATCAAGAGAAAGCCTTTGATAGGGTCTCTCATGAGTTTTTATTGAAGGTTTTGGAAGCATTTGGTTTCAAGGAAAATTTCATTCAGTGGAAAAGGATTTTTAATTCAAACATATTTAGCTGTGTTAAATGTAATGGTTTTGTATCCAAGTATTTTCCGATACAGAGATCAGTGAGACAGGGTTGTCCCCTGTCCCCATTGTTGTACACATTGGTAGCAGAACCATTAGGTTACATGATGCAAAACAAACAAGGTGTAGTTGGGATGGTGGTCCCCAGTTCTGGGCTGGTGTCGGTGATACACCAATATGCAGATGACACAACCTTAACATTGAGAAATGGGGAGTCAGTGAGGAAAGCTATGGATGTAGTGGAGGAATATTGTAGAGCTTCAGGAGCCAGAGTGAATTATAGTAAGTCCCAATGCCTGGTTGCAGGAAGGGGTAGGGTGGAATGGTTGGGGGAGTGTCCCTATAAGGTGGTGGAGGTTTTGGAAGTTCTGGGGCTGCATATGGGGTGTAAGAAAGACAGGGATGAAGTGGATCGATTAAATTGGGAACCAAAGGTTATGAAAATTTAAAAGATTTTGGGAAGATGGGAAAGAAGGTGTTTGAAAGTGCAAGGAAGAGCGACAGTGGTGTCTGCTCTCCTGCTATCTAAGCTATGGTACTTATTGACGGTGGAGGATATTCCTGAGTGGGCGGAAAAGTCCACCCGAGAGGCTTGTGTTAGTTTTTATGGGAAGGGAAACCAGCCTTGGTGGCTTACAATACCATCATTGGACGGAGAAATCAGGGAGGACTCAATTTCCCAGATATTGATTTGAAGAAAAAATCCTTTAGAATCAAATGGGTGAAGAGATTCTTTCAGAAGTCAAATACAAGTTTTTGGAAGAGTTGTTTTGAGCATTTTTTAAATCGAAGTGGGATTGGAGGGCAGGGGATATTGTATATGGCATACAATACAGGTTGACTATCCCTTATCCGAAAACCTTGGGACCAGCTGTGTTTCGGTTTTTGGAAATTTTCGGATTTCAGAAGGTATTATTTCAGACTGGGAAACTCTGAACATTAAATTAATTTGGTAATTAATATTTGTATTTAATATAAATTTTAAAAGTTCAGGCTATCTCTTGCGACTGTTCCGTGTCTCATTCCCCTTCCTGCTTCTCTGTGCTGCCGCTCACAGTCTGTTTACAGCTCCCCCTGCTCCGTGTTTCATTCCCCTTCCTGCTTCTCTGCACTGCCGCTCCCAGTCTGTTCACAGCTCCCCCTGCTCCGTATCTGAATTCCTTGACTTAGCGGGGGTCTGGGGCTCGACTGCCGCCACCAGTTGTGGGAAAGCCGGATATCGGCTGACTCCTACGCTAAGCTGGCCCGCAAATCAGGTCAAGAAAGCATGCGTCGGGTCATGTTTGGCGCCACTCGGGTTATGTCGTGCGCATGACTTACGCTCCACAAAAAAACTTTAGGTTTTCAGAGGTTTTCGGTTTTCAGAAGTGCGGATAAAGGATAGTCTACCTGTAATATGTTTTTGAAATCGATTATACTTCTCCCTAGGTTTTATAAGGGGGTTGTAGGGACTTGGGCCCAATTTTTAAAAACTGTGCAATTTATGCCCAAGGGGGCTGAGGAATTTTTAGAACAGCCCTTATTTTTGAACAGGTGGGTCAACATCGAAGGAGAGGTTTTATTTAATCAAGCTTTTATAAAAGCTGGGATTATATGTGTGAAAGATGTATTATACGAGGTAATTCCAGGTTGGTTGTTAGAAGCGATAGTGAGGGACATGGTGTGGGAGGAGGATCAGGAGGTAGAGGAAAAAGCAATAGGGATCATGCATGAGAAGATTGTGAGGGCAATGCCACAGGATTGGATGGAAGAAATAAATGCGGAAATCTCCAAAGGAAGTACAGGAAACTTTTGTTTAACCGGAGGTTAAATGTCCGGAAAGCTCTATCTACCGGCAAAATTCAGGAGCCGTTTCCTATAAGTTTTTTTACTTCTTGTTGCTTTTTTTTTCCAGTCAGGCTCTGCAAGGTCTAGCTGAAGCTGTTGCTTAGCTACAGAGACACTTTTAAGCTGCGGCCGACTGTTTTGAAGCTGTTGCTAAACAACAGGGTTTGTTGATTCACACGGAGCTCAAAAGCTCCGTATGTTTTAACATTAGCGCTGGTTTCTACAGCAGTTTTGATGGTCCGTCAGTGCCGGATACCAGAAAGTTTCCTGTAAAATGCGTCCTGCTTTTCCAAGCTTTCTGCTGGAGAAAGGGGGAGAGTTGACCCAATTTGACAACTGTAACACTCGAGATTTCTATGAGGTATTTAGAGAATGGAGATTCAAGACACCTGCTTGTCAGGAGTTTTGGCAGAGTATATAACCACAGCTGGACTTCAACAGGGTTTGGAAGGGAGTGTGGGTGAATTTTAAATGTCCAGAATGGATTGAACTGGATTTCAAATTGGCTCATAACCGGATTTTTACCATGACGGTCTTGTGCAAGATTGGACGAGTGGAGGCGGCAAATTGCCCAGTGTGTGGGACACGGGATGAGACTCTGTCCCATTTACTGGTGTTATGTCCGCAGTTAAATGACTTTAAATAATATGTTCGACAGTTGTATGAAGCTTTTTTACTGGGTGGGGATCGAAGAGTGAGAATGGGAATCCCGTGGGACTCAATTTTGAGATGGGGATTGCAGGAGAGTCTGCCCGAGTCTAGCGGAGCGGCAATTAATTTAATGTTCAGTTTGGCTAGATTTGTGATTGTGCAAAGAAGGAATGCTCTGTTTTTTAAGGGGAGGAGAATCAATCTAAAAGGGTATTTTAAATATAAGCTAAAAGATCATTATAAGGCTCTGTGGATGTTTTATTCAGAAGGGAATTTAAGGATAGTATTTTACAACCATTTTTAAAGTACAATCGATTAATATATGTTACAGGAGACAAATTAAACTTCAGGTTTTGATGTTAAAATGTGGTGGCGGAATGGCTGTGCAGAGCAGCGGAATTGATTTGTATCATACAATGAAATGATCACGATGTTGTAAATGTTCTTAATGTTCAATAAAGTATATTAATAATTTTAAAAAAGTGGGTAGCACACTCGCAACTGAGTCAGAAGTCAGAAGGTTGTGGGTTCAAGTCTCACTCCAAGGACTGGAGCACATGAAGCTAGGCTGACACTCCAGTGCAGTGCTGAGGGGGTGCTGTACTGTCAGAGGTGCCGTCTTTCAGATGAGATGTTAAACCAAGGCCCTGTCTGCTCCCTCAGGTGGACGTAAAAGATCCCATGGCACTATTTCAAAGAAAAGTAGGGGAGTTATCCCTGGTGTTCTGGCCAATATTTATCCCTCAACCAACATAACAAAAACCAGATTACCTGGTCATTATCACATTGCTGTTTGTGGGACCTTGCTGTTTGCAAATTGGCTGTTGTGGTTCCCACATTACAACAGTGACTCCACTTCAAAAAGTACTTCATTGGCTGTAAAGCGCTTTGAGATGTCCGGTGGTCGTGAAAGGTGCTATATAAATGCAAGCCTTTCTTTCTTTGAATTTTGCCCAGTGTAACTGAACTGAGATTAATGACCACCCAATAGTCTGGTACAGGGCAAGGAGCTGATGGCATAGTTTGTCTTATATCACCACTTTGCTCAGGCTAATCCTTGTTTCTTCCAGTCATTTGTTCTAGAGGTCACTTATGAATTAACATGTCAGATGAAAGAAAAGTAGATGTTCCTGTCAGAGGATTCGACCCCATGAGTAAAGTTGTGTGTCACCTGGTTCTTGTCTACCCTTGAAATAGTGATTCAAAATATATATATGGACTATTGGTTCATTGTTGAAGGATATGGTATAGTTCACATACATACTTAGTTTTGCTGTTCTGTGGGTCCAGTAGTCACAGTAAATAAAACAGCTATATGCTTTAATTGTCATTCTTGTTAGAATCACCAATGTCATGAGTCTACATGGTGTGGGGATGCCGGTGTTGGACTGGGGTGGACAAATGTAAGAAGTCACACAACACCAGGTTATAGTCACAAGCTTTCGGAGCGCTGCTCCTTCGTCAGGAACATTTGAGCCCTTGTGACCCCACCTCATTGTTCTTTGATGTAATGTTTTCCTGACTGACCTGTTTGGACACCATTCACGCCTTTGATTTCTGTGATTATCTCTCTGCCGAGGTGTGATAAAGGGCAGTTAGAAAGATTACCTGTAATCATCTGGCAGTTTTCTCTGACTATATATGCTGTGCCTGTATGCTTCTCTTCACTTCACCTGACGAAGGAGCAGCGCTCCGAAAGCTTGTGATTTCAAATAAAACTGTTGGACTATAACCTGGTGTTGTGTGACTTCTTACATGAGTCTACAATCAGTAACTTGCCAAATAAAAATATACAAGTTTAAACAAACAAGTAGTAAACACCTGTCTTGTAGAGGGCTTTCATTTGGCAGGACAGGTCTGAGTAAACTGAGTAAAAGCTCTTTCCTGAGCACTATAGCCTGACCCTGTTTCCTGGGCAGCGTGCAAACTGTCAGGAATATTATGTTTACCATTCTGCCTGTCACTCCAGATAATTTGAAAGAAAATGGGTCAGGCTGGATTATAAATAAATGAGCAGATTTAACACTTGATGGTGCACCCATAAGGAGTGAATATTTAAAAAAGGGCACAGCTGTTCTAATTTAATATATCTGGCTGGACCAATTAAAACATTATTGGGTCCGGCTCTCATCTGCCATAAATGCTCACTATTCCAGGATCATTGTGGAATGCAAAGATGACCCCCGGCTTCTATTCTCCACCACAAACTGTCTTCTTAAACCCCTCTCCCCTGTCTCCTCCACCCTCACCTCCAACAACAAGTGCGAGGGGCTCATGGATGTCTTTGTCTCTAAGATTGAGACCATCCGATCGGCTGCCTCTGCTGCTTCCCTTCCTTCCCTTAGCCTACCGGACCAAACTTCCTCTAAGGTTCCCCCCAGTCCTAGCCCTGAACTCACATCTTTCTCCAGTTTCTCTCCGATCTCCACTCATGATCTCTCCACGCTCATCTTGTCCCTGAAATGCACTTCCTGCTCCCTCAACCCTATCCCCACTAAACTGCTGACCACCCAACTTCCTTTTCTGGCTCCCATGTTATCTGACATTGTTAACGGTTCTTCCTCCTCAGGTACTGTCCCTGTCTCCTTTAAATCTGCTGTCATCACCCCTCCCCTCAAAAAAACAACCCTTGACCGCTCTGTCCTTGCAAACTACCACCCCACCTCGAACCTCCCTTTCCTCTCCCAAAGTCCTTGAACGTGTTGTCGCCTCCCAAATCCGTGCCCATCTTTCCCGGAACTCCATGTTTGAATCCCTCCAATCAGGTTTCTGCTCTGCCACAGTACCGAAACGGCTCTCATCAAAGTCACAAACGACATCCTTTGTGACTGTGACAAAAGTAAACTATCCCTCCTCACCCTTCTCGACTTGTCTGCAGCTTTTGACATGGTTGACCACTCCATCCTCCTCCAACGCCTCTCCACCGTCATCCAGCTGGGTGGGACTGCACTCACCTGGTTCCATTCTTATCTATCTAATCGTAGCCAGAGAATCACGTGCAGTGGCTTCTCTTCCCGCTCCCGCGTCATTACCTCTGGTGTCCCCCAAGCATCTATCCTTGGCTCCCTCCTATTTCTCATCTACATGCTGCCCCTTGGCGACATCGTCCAAAAACACAGCGTCAGTTTCCACATGTACGCTGATGACACCCAGCTCTACCTCACCACCACTTCTCTCAACCCTTCCGCGATCTCTAAATTGTCATACTGCTTGTCCGGCATCCAGTATTGGATGAACAGAAATTTTCTCACTTAAATATTGGGAAGACCGATATTTTTCCCAATTAAATATTGTGAAGGCCATTGTTTTCGCTCCATGCCAAAAACTCCGTTCCCTAGCCACTGACTCCAACCCTGTTCCTTGCATCTGTCTGAGGCTGAACCAGACTGTTCGCAATCTTGGTGTCATATTTGACCCTGAAATGAACTTCTGATCACATATCTGCGCTATAACTAAGACTGCCTATTTCCACCTCCCTAATACCGCCTGTCTCCGCCCCACCTCAGCTCATCTGCTGCTGAAACCCTCATCCATGCCTTTGGTACCTCTAGACTTGACTATTCCAATGCACTCCTAGCTGGCCTCCCATGTTCTACACTACGTAAACTTGAGGTCATCCAAAACTCGGCTGACGTGTCATAACTCGCATCAAGTCCCATTCACCCACAACCCCTTTGCTTGTTGACTAACATTGGCTCCCAGTTAAGCAACGCCTCGATTTAAAATTTTCATCCTTGTTTTCAAATCCCTCCACTGCCTCGACCTTCCCTATCTCTGTAATCTCCTCCAGCCCCACAACGCCCTGGGATATCTGCGCTCCTCTAATTCTGGCCTCTCGAGCATCCCTGATTTTAATCACTCAACCATTGGTGGCCGCGCCTTCAGCTGCCTAGGCCCTAAGCTTTAGAATTCCCTCCCTTAGCCTTTCCGCCTCTCCACCTCTCTTTCCCCCTTTAATATGCTCCTTAAAACCTACCTCTTGGTCATCTGTTCTAATTTCTCCTTATGTGGCTCGGTGTCAAATTTTTGTCTTATAATACTCCTGTGAAGCGCCTTTGGATATTTTACTATGTTAAAGGCGCTATATAAATACAAGTTGTTGTTATATAGCTTTAATTCAAACTTTATGTCTGTCATTCTTCTAATAAAAAAAAGATTGAATGAATCCTGTTGCCTTGCTGGGTTTAGTGATAGTTGCTTTATAATGCATCCAAACAGGTAATTGTTACCAATGAGGAAGAGGATATGTTCTTGAGGTGTCGCTGCAATTAAGATTAGGCCAATCTTATTCGTAATTATACCCGTCCATTTACCGTCAATTTGTGTAGCCTAATTCTGGCTAGAACTAGAAAGGTAATTTTTGTAGTTGATGTGTGAAAAATGTGTGATTTAAAATCCACAAGGGGCATACACCAGTGAAAGGGTAAGTAAATTGCCCAGATAAAAATATAGGCCCCAAATGTACTATGCAATTTTGTGTGTTTCTAGCATAAAATCAGCGTGCTGGCAATTTTCTGGCTGGATTCTGGAGCAGGACCCTTTTCTACTGGGATGCCACCCTGTACTAACTGAAATGTAGTTTCCTGGCCCGAAATGAGGCTCACTGATGCTACTGGGAGCCGATTACCATGCATTAAAATGAGCAGCGTTAGTTACTGAAAGTCCTGCAACTTGTGCTCCCATTGCGCCAGGGGTAATTTAGAACAAAATAATGACGTACCTGTTGCCAGTATCAGCTGATACTTTGGAGCCTGCAGCTGGAAAAATATTCAAGCAAAATCGCTGGAGTTACAGAAGAGCTTGCAAAGCATTTTTTTTGCCTTGCACCTGGATTAAGCTGGACTTGCTTCTGATAGCTTCAAGACCTCTGCCATGAAAATTTCCCACCTACCCACAGTAAGAGTTTCTGAGTACCATGCATGGGATTTCCAATGGGCATTCCCTTGTATGCGGTTATAATGAGAGGAGGAGCAACAGCAGGGAAGGATGGAGGAAAAAAGAGTTGGTAGCACTTGAGGAGACAGTTCCCTACAAGATATCACCCCCCGCCCCCGCCCCGAAGAATTTACAGGCCACACGTAACCTATTGACCTCTTTCACTAAAGACACTATAGTGGAGCTGAGCCAGCAACTGTGTCCACAATCATCTGCCTGGATTGCTCTGCCTGTGGTTGTGAAGTGGACAACCACACTAAACCTTTATGTCACAGGCTCATTTCAAGCAACCACAGGGGTATCTGTCCAATGTGCACCAGGCATGTATTCTTCAGGTAACTGGCTATTTTTTAGGTGAGCTGGGGAATTCATTCAGTTTAGCAGGGTAACAGTAAGATAGGACCATAGTTTTACCACATTGCTGGGAACCCAAAATGCAGGGTGCAATAGATAGCACCTATGCACCTTTGCGAGCTCCTATCATTAACCACCTGAATATTCTTATCAGATAGGGTAACACTCACTGACTGTCTCGATGCAAAGAATCCTTCGCATGAATGCCAGGTTTTTTGGAAGTTGCCATGATGCATTCATCCTTAGGAATTCTGCCCTCCCTGATCTTTTCAAGGAATGGATGGCTTCTGGAAGACAAGACTTGCTGCCATGGAAATTCACCTTTCTAAGAATTGCCAGTGCAGCACCTGAACAGCACTGCGAAGCTGGGGCCTCTACCAGAGTGGTCATTGAGAGGACTATCGGGGTCTTAAAGGGGCACTCTTGTTGCCTTGAAAGAGTCGAAGCAGCTTTCAAAACACTCTAGAGTGTGTATCCTGCATAGTTGTAATTTGCTGTGCACGGCATAACATCCAAAAAGGTCTGGACATGGAGATTCTTGGAGAAGTGGCCGTAGCTGCTTTGGAGGCAGAAAAGCATGGAGGTTTGAGCATCATGAGGTTTGTCACTCAAAGGACTCCTCACTGACAGCTCTAGGGACATCTAGGAATTCAATTTATCAATGAAGTGTTCTCATCTGCTTAACACAGTCTACTTTTGCCACCAATGCCATAACTCTCTCTTCCCCCATCTTCAAATAAATGACAAATTCTTCAATCCAGTGCATATTTGCTGGAGGTTACCATGATGCATTCATCCTCAAGAACACATCACACTAGACTTCTTTGGTCCTACGTAATCATGAAAGTCTTAATCATCTGATTGAATAAGTCAGCAGAAAGTACGTGCACCCTTTCCTATATGACTGCAATCTCGATGAATAACAGAGCACAACATAAGTGCACTTTCTCCTTTAATAGAAGGAACTCAGAAGTGTTATTAACCCAACCTACTCTTTCCTCACACTAATTCCACTTGGTGGATAATCGTGCCCTTCTTTTTCCTAGCGTATCTTCGAGATGTAACTCGAGGGCCAGTGTTGTGAGAGATAATTTGCTCCTGTGGTACAAAAGCCTCATGTGACTGATGTCATCTTCTCATGGCAGCGTGCTCCTGGAAGAGAGCCATTGCTGTCTACATCTCTTGAGCTTCTGCCTGGTAACCTGTTGTTGCTTTGTAAGTGCCACTTGTATGGTGCTGTGAAGGTGCCTGTTATGTGCTGCATCCTAAGAAATGGCAGCCTCATGGTTGCTTCCCGCCATTATCATTCTACTGGGCCCTAGATCTAGGTTCCCACTGATCGACAGGCTGACTGGTCTAATGGCAGCTATCAGATCCTGAAAGCCCTGAGAGACATTGGCCTGCATTCTAACCCCCTGAATCTGAAACTAATCTGTGCTTCGGTGCAGGAGGAGGCACCAACTGGTCCTGAGCCGCTTCTGATGTGGGGGGCTGGTGCAGATTCCAGTGAAGGTGCCACGGGCTCCATTGATGTCTGCAACAAAGAAAAAGCTTCACCAAAGTACCTTCAAATGAAGGCTGTGGACTCCAGAATAACAGCTTTCAATTGTGGCACATCCTCACACTGACTTCAGAGCCTAGGTGTGATGTTCCTCCAACATTATTCTTTTCAGGCGAGTATCCATTAGATCTGGGTTCCATGACTCAGAAGCCAATGACGGACATCCTCTCTACTTCACTGGGAAGGGGAAACATTCTCACCCACTTCCTACTGCTATGGCTCCCTCATGCTCTGTGAATCATGCAGTGTCGTATCCTCACTGACATTTAATTTTTCCCGGCTGAAAATCCCCAAGCAAGTGACTCGGGGTGAGATCAGGAGGTTGGGGGGGGTGGGGGGTGACGGTGGGGTGGTGGGAGTGTTGTGGCAGAGGAACATGAAGCATGATTTTGTTCCTGAGACTCTTGTGCAGTCTTGTTTTCAACATTTTTCACATCACCGTCATCATCAAAGTCCATGAAAAGAATTTTCTTTACTCCTCCTCGTCTTTCTCTTCATCATCCTTTGCCTCATGTTGCTGTGATATGCGGGAAAGGAAGAATTAATTTAGAATGGGGGAAGCATAACCTCTTTGGGATTAAGAAGATAAGTGTATGGAAGCTTCTGGCTGTGTGCTGCTTCATAGGGATGCTATGGTGCATGGTGTGCACCCACGAATCTACTGCCTCCACTATCCCACTGATCGCGCCATCTCTCACACCTCGAGGAGAATTCCTCCCCACGAGCTTCAGGGCCTGTTCTTCATAGGGGGTAATTTCTCTGTCTGAATGCCCCCTCCAGTGCCCTACTTTTCATGGGCGTTGTACGCAAGTTTCTCCTGCAACAGGATTGGGTGATTTGAAGAACGTCTGCCAGCTGATCAGTTAAAGTAGAGGAAGGGGCTGTAACGTCTGCATGTGGAATAATTACTATTAGGGAAGATGACGACACATACTGTAAGATCCTGAGACAGTGACCTCACTCCCTCTTAACTGCAGAGTAGTGTGAAGGTTTACTTGTGCAGCCATTATTTTTAGAGTGTGAACAATGTCTTGGAGCCTATCGTGCTCAAGGAAGGAAAGGGAGAGTGGCCGGTATGTTACACTGCCTGCTCTTGTCAGGTCATTGAACCTTTTCCGGCACTGCAATTCTGGGGGTGACAGGGATGGAAGTCAGTGCTACTGTCACATTCCTCCACATTATTCTGTGGTTTATTTCCACAGGTACCCAGCAGTCTTTTTCTCCTTTGCTACATCTCACCCAGAAGACATACATTAAAGGTGGTACAAAATCATACATGAGCCATCCATCAACTTGCTGAGCCAAATACTCTGCTGCTTCCCTGCTGCTCCCCCAGCCTGCCACTGCAATCTTCAGCCATTCTGGGCTTTTTAAAGACTGTACTCTTTAATTTCTAAGGTCCCACAGCACGCTATTCTTATGTTGCATGGGAGTTGTGCCACTGAACCACCAATCGATTTTTAAATGGGCTGGATCAGTGCTGGACAGAATCGGTGGGCGTGAATCCTGGCTCAGGGCACAACACTGGCGTAAATGACCCATGGAATTTCTGGGCTATACTTTTCATTTTAAGAACTTTAAACCGTGAAGCTGTTTAAAATTGGCAAGGCACAAGTGAGTCTCCTTCCTTCCCACAGAGTAGTACATATCACTTGTGTGTATCAGTTATAAATAATGGTACTAAAGTGGGAGATTAACTGATGGCATTGTGACGAAAATGGAATTTGTTGTCCGTGATTTTTCTTACTATCCTTCCTCAGATAAGGAGACCAAAACTGTGCATAATACTCCAGGAGTGGTCTCACCAAAGCCCTGTACAATTGTAGTAAGACTTCCTTAGGCCAACGTTGCATTTGCCTTCCTAATTACTTGCTGTACCCGTATGCTAACTGCCTGTTTCCTGTACGAGGACACCTACATCTCTCTGAACATCAACATTTAAAAGTTTCTCACCATTTAAAAAATATTCTGTTTTTCTATTCTTCCTACCAAAGTGAATAACCTCACATTTCCTCACATTATACTCCAGCTGCCACCTTATTGCCCACTCATTTAACCTGTCGATATCCCTTTGCATTTGTGTCCTCCACACAGCTTACTTTTCCACCTAGCTTTGTATCATCACCAAACTTGAATACATTACACTCAGTCCCTTCATCCAAGTCATTTCCCACATTACAACAGTGACTCCACTTCAAAAGTACTTCATTGGCTGTAAAGCGCTTTGAGACGTCCGGTGGTCGTGAAAGGTGCTATGGAAATGCAAGTCTTTTATTAATATAGATTGTAAATAGCTGAGGCCCAAGCACTGATCTAAGCATAATTCAGCTTTGAGTATTAATGTCAAACTCTAACTTCTTCTTACCCCCTAAATACACAAACATCAATGCAGTATTTAATTTACTGATATTACTTGCAATGCAATATGATGCTGATGTACAGTATTTTGTTACATTGTAATCCCACATGCATGCAATGTTCACAAATTACATTATTATTGATTCTGCGATGCAAGTTACTGAGACTCTAATTGTGAGCAACTAGACATTGCAGGACCAAGGTCAATGCAATTTAGTAAACATTATGGGCTTGATTTTAACTCAGCTGTCAGGCGGGCTTTGAGGCGTGTGGGGGGTTAAAATCGCAAAACCTGGGGGTCGGGACCCCCCCGCCTGGTTCCCGACACCTAGCCATTTTAACCCAGGCGTGTCTGATGGTCCCGACTGGTCTTTAGGGTCCTTAAACAGCACTCATTGGCCTTTATAATCCCATTTTAACAGGCCCTTGCCTGTTTAACCCTTTTCCCACGTAAAACACACCTGGTGGAGATCACACCTGCGAAACTTGGCGTGAGCACTATTGGCTTGCTGACTATCAGCTGCAGGTCAACCATTAAAGAGGAGATTTGATTAGCCATCATTTGCAGGTGGCAGGACTTTGTTGTTTCAGGCCTGGGGCAACTTTTACCAGGCTTAACCACACCTATGGAGGTTGTAGCCTCACACACTTCTCCAGTGTGACCTCTTGCGAAGCCCCGCTCGCCACCCTCACTCAGCGCTTCCTCAACTGAGGCATCTACCAGAAGCATGGGAGGCCTTTTTTTTCTTCCCGTCTTGGCATTAGAGGACCTCCAGCCCCATTTGCGAAATGACACATGCCACAACTACAGAAGTTGCCATCAGAATTTTTATGCAAAACAAACAACTGATGGCATTTTTACAGAATAAACAACATTTCACCCAAGTGACAACCCTTGTGACTATTTGTGCTTTATTTTCCTCTTACGCGTGCTCCTACGTAGTGGTTCCCCTGTGGCTTCAGCAGATGTGGAGGCCCCTTGCTCACTTTCCTGCTGCTCCTGTCTCGACACCTTTGGCGGGCGTCCTCTGGGGTGGCGAGCCTGTGAGGGCTCGTCAGCAGTCTGCTGCTCCTGCGGCCCTGCAGGAGTTGAGACGTCTATCTCAGTTGGGTATGGACTCCAGCGGGGCTCTGACTGAGGGCTCTGCAGTGGCATGGAAGTGTGAATGCTTGGAGAGGAGCCCCCACTTCCTTGAGGTCTGCCACCAACCTCCCTCTCATGGGTCAGGTCCCCCTCAGTGCCTGCAAGTGGCTTGAGAGCACCTTGCTGCATATCAGGGGGGCCATGGGGACCCGTATCTGCGATGGCAGTCCTACTCAGAAGGACTTCCATGAAGGTCTGGTTTCTCTGTTCAATAGATGCCCATTGCTCCTCAAGAGATGTCATTCTATTCTGAACACTCACCATGTTTTCCATACCCTGGCGACTAACCTCCTCCATGGCCGTAGCCCTCCTCTCCTCTACCGTAGCCAGCCTTACCACAGAGGCAGCAATCATTTCCACGTAGGTAGCCATCCTTTCCATGTTTATGCATTCATGCGCCAATGACTCCACAAAGGCTCTGTTCATGCTCGCTATGGACTCCTCCAGTCGCTCCACACTCGCAGCGACCCTGGAGACAAAACCTGCCAGAGACTCCTGCATCTGTGCCTGGAGTTCCATCACCTCTGATCTTACGGATGGACCCAGAGGCAGAGGGCCGACATGCAGCTGAGCCGAGCTGGCAGAGTCCTGCGCCCTCCGACGAGGACTCTCCACTGCTGTCCCTGTCTCCACAATCTGCCGATGCTCACTTGTGAGCTGTGATACACCAGGTGATAACTCTACTCTATGTCCTGAAGGTCCCACCGAGGTGTGAGTGTCTGCGCTGGTGCTGGGTGCGCTTATTTCTGCTGACGCTGCGTCCTCAGAGGTTGCAGATTCCTCTGAGGAGTCTGGCTGCTCAGGCTCTTCCTCCTGCACACTGGGGACGGGGGCTCTCGATGGTGCTGTGGGGGAGTCAAGGAAAAAGTTAGAGATGTGATTCCAAGGTTACATGCACATTGCATTTTGCAGATGATCATAAGTCCATATGATATAGCTTCAGAATCATTATCAGCGACTCAAGCAATGCCAATGAGAGAGAGGGAAAACTATTCTGTCACCAGCTTGTGGGGATGCTCCTGCCTGTCCTTCCCCAACTCCCGCATCTAGGTCAGCCCCGACAATCTCCAGGACGCCTTCCTCCCAGGGGGTGAGCTGGGCTAATGAGGGTGGCCCTCCTCCTGTCCTGGCTTGCTCTCTCCTGTTGTGAGCTCTCTTTTCCTGCAATGAGGGAGACAAGTGGAGTTTGAGTGAGAATGAAGGAGCGATTGCAGAGATTGCATAGCATAGATACTTAGAAGGAGACAAAGATGAAGTGAGGTTGCAAGACCAAGGGCCCTCCCTGTGTGTTGTCAGTTGTGTACAAAGCATCAGAGTGAGAGGGAGTGTGAGGGCTGCATGGTGGAATAGTTATGTGAATGTGAGCACAGAGAGAGACGGAATGGGTAAGGGTGCATGGATGTGTGTGTCAAGTGGGATGTGGAGGGAGAGATTGCTAAAGCTGAGTGCTGGTGAGGAAAGGCAATGGGGATCAGATTGAGGGTGATGGAATCTTCATACAGTACTTACTTTTCCAGTGCGATGAAGGTCATGGAATTTTTTTCTGCATTGCATCCAGGTGCACCGTGTGAGCCCCAAGGAGTTGACTTCCCCTGCCACCTGTAGCCACACAGTCTTGGTCTGATTGGGAGGCCTCTTCCTCCCTGAAGAAGGGACCAGGACCTCCCTGTGGGCCCTAGCATTATCCAGCAATGCCTGGAGTGAAGCCTCATCAAATTTGGGGGCAGCTCTTGCCCTCCCGCTGGCCGTTGCTCCTGCAGGCTCCTGTGCCATCTCAATGGTGAAGTTTGGAAGCCTGCAGAAGTAGCAAGGCTTGCTGTGGACCCTAAAAGCAGCAGCCATGACGATGTCATATTCTGCGACTTTCTGACTGGAAATACTCAATTGCCAAGGCTTCCCACACGTTGGAAATCAATTGGCCAATTGAGTGAAAATTGCATCAATCTCACGGACCCATTTAGATTCGTGTGGGAAACACCAAATTCGGGGAACCCGACAATTCCCCGCACCTGAGTTAAAATCGAGCCCTAGGCGTAGGAATGCTCAATTCATTACAAAAAGAGATAGGGGGTTAGATTGGATTACCCCCAAAAAAGGGTGTGGGGTTTGCAGTATCTGCACCTGTTCATGGCATTGCAAGCAGCACGTTAAATTTGTGCTTCCTTTTTTAAGTGATTGCTGCATGCAGCCAGCATAACTCCTGCTGTTCATTGGCTGCACACACCAGCAGCGGACCCAATAACGCGAGTGGCTTGTGTTACTTAAAGGCAGCCTGCACCTCTTAAAGGGGATGTGCATTATGGCTGCAAGTGGTGGGAGATTTTTCAAAAAGTCAATTTTGGCTGATACATTGAGCAATGGCTGAACATGCAAGAGAGCGAGCACCAAGATTTTCTGACATTGCACAAGAGGTCTTGGAGGTGGAAAGAAGGACATCCTGTATCTGCAGGGAGCAGGAGGCCCTCCAGATATATGCTCAGGAGGCAGTGGGAAGAAGTAGTGGCAGAGGTCAATGCCAGGAGTGTCGCTCCAAGAATATGGATGCAGTGCAGGAAGAAGTTTAATGATCTGACTCGAGTTGTCAAGGTGAGTGAGTTCATCTTCAAATTGCATACCATACCAACTGTACCACTAGCCTCATCCACTGCTCAATTCACTACACCCCCATCAGCAAACCTGTGGAACCCACCATGATGCAGCGTCTGATGGCAGGTGTTACAGCTTTCATTGCAGCACAAACAGCTTCCATCAAAGGTCTGCTTGCTGTAGTGGAAGCTCAGACTGCTGCCATCGTGGCTCTGGATACCACTGTTCAAAGGGGCTTCCAGGGCATCACAGCAGTCCATCAATCTGTTCTCCAACAGATCAGCAGGATTGCTGAGGTGCCACCCCGGGTGAGTGGTAGTGGCTCCATGAAGCATGAACCTGCTGTCCTCTCTCAGGATAACAGTATTTGTGCTTCCACCCCTGCCACACTGCCACTGCCCATGCTGTTGCCTGTCAGTCAGCCAGCCCAAACTGCTGCAGCCCAGGCCAAGGTGATGCAATTTGCAGCCGGGCCTTCTTGGCTCAGAGCTGCTCGAGGTCGCCCTCCAAGGCCATCGACAGTCTCCTCAATTGAAGGTCAGCAGCCTTCCACTTCTCATGCTGCAACCACTGGGGAAGCACCTCGTAAGAGCACTAGGATAGGCAAAGGTGCACGGAAGGCACTAAGAGAATCCACAAGGATGATTTGTTTATTTTGTATGCATTATGTAATTGAATTTATAAATAATTGATTAGAATGTGCATTTTCTTGTGGTTTTTAATTTTTGTGTTGTCAGGAAGAGGATGATGTGATGGTCAGTGATAGAGGAAAGGTAAGGAGTATGGGTCTGTTGGTGAATGGGAAGGTGTGGTTGAAGTAACTGGTATCGCTCATTAATTATTTTATCACGTAGAGCTTGGGCAGAAAGGGGCTGTTTATGTTGTAGCCTCCCTTCCTCCTCCTCCATTTCCTGTTGCACTTCTGCCTCCTCCTCCACTTACTCCTCCTCCTCTTCCTCGTGCTCCTGCTCCTTAGCTTCTTGCCTGGTAGGTGGTGGCAAGGGCTGCTCCCTCATAATAGCAAGGTTGTGCAGCATGCAGCATACTACCACAAATCTCGATACCCACTCAGAGTACTGCAGGGCTCCGCCACAGCGGTCCAGGCAGTGGAAGCATTGCTTGAGGACACCAATAGCGTGCTCTGTAATGTTCCTTGTGGCAGCATGGCTCTCAGTTAGGCCTGCTGTGCACGTGTGTGTAGGTTCCTGACTGGAGTCATGAGCCATGTCATGAGTGGACAAACCTTGTCGCTCAGTAGCCAGCCTTTGACTTGCCATGTTGGGTCAAATACAGGTGCCAAAGAGGACTGCCGCAGAATGAAGGAATCGTGACTACTGCCAGGGTAACAGGCATTCACCTGTGGTCTCACACCAGCCGCACATTGAGGGAGTGGAATCCTTTCAGTACAGGAAAATTGCAGAGTTCATATGAGACGCATGCAAAGCAATGTGCGTGCAGTCAATGGTACCCTGCAGCATGAGGTAGCCTGCAATCTGTGCAAACCTTTGTGCTTGCTCTGCCTACCTGTCTTTGGCAAGAGGGAATGAGATGAATGTGTTTCTCTGTGTATAGAGAGCCTCAGTGACATCCCTTATGCACCAGTGTACTGCAAACTGTAAGTTGTTGCTTATATCTCAAGTAGCACTCTGGAAGGAGCCAGATGCATAAAAGTTAAGAGCCACGTGCACCTCGACAGCCACAGGCAATGCTGTTCTTGCCTGCTTTGAGGTTGCAGTTGTGGCTGCAGCAGTTGGCAGATTTCAGTCACAACCTCTTTAGTGAAGCGAAGATGTCTCATGCATTGGTCCTCGCTGAAGTTGAGGTAAGAGAATTGCTCCCGAAAGACCCTTGGCAGATATGGCCTCCTGTTGAGTGATGTGCTCCCCCTCCTCCTCCTCCCTCTTCTGGCAGCTTGTCCTGCTCTGTGTGGGCTCTCTTCATTCTCCCAGTCATGCTCAATTCCCAAAGGAAGTTCTACCAGGCCACCTAAGCAACTTGTTTCCGCACAAAATTTTAAATGAACAGTAAAGTACTTCAGCATCAGCCAGCCCAATCCCTGTAGACTATTCAAACTTGAGCCAAGTATAGAAAAGCTCCAAAAGCACGTACAATTGCACCAGCAGCCAGAAGAAATAATCCAGCAACTAACCTGTAAGTAGCTCATGATCCCATTAAATAGCTGGTGGGAGGGTACTTCATTCCATTTACTGTACTTAGATTTCCAGAAGGCATTTGATAAGGTGCCACATCAAAGGTTATTGCGGAAAATAAAAGCTCATGGTGTAGGGGGTAACATATTGGCATGGATAGAAGATTGGCTAGCTAACAGGAAACAGAGAGTAGGCATAAATGGGTCATTTTCTGGTTGGCAAGATGTAACGAGTGGCGTGCCATAGGGATCAGTGCTGGGGCCTCAAATTTTACCATTTATATAATTGACTTGGATGAAGGGAGCGAAGATATGGTTGCTAAGTTTGTTGATGACACAAAGATAGGTAGGAAAGTAAATTGTGAAGAGGACATAAGGAGGCTACAAAGAGATATAGATAGGTTAAGTGAGTGGGCAAAGATCTGGCAAATAGAGAATAATGTGGGAAAATGTGAAATTGTCCATTTTGGCAGGAAAAATAATAAAGAAGCATATTATCTAAATGGTGAGAGATTGCAGAGCTCTGAGATGCAGAGGGATCTGGGTGTCCTAGTGCATGAATTACAAAAGGTTAGTATGCAGGTACAGCAAGTAATTAGGAAAGCTAATAGAATGTTATCGTTTATTGCAAGGGGAATTGAATACAAAAGTAGGACGGTTATGTTTCAGTTATACAGGGCATTGGTGAGACCACGTCTGGAGTACTGTGTACAGTATTGGTCTCCTTATTTAAGGAAGGATGTAAATGCATTGGAAGCAGTTCAGAGAAGGTTTACTAGACTAATACCTGGAATGGGCGGGTTGTCTTATGAGGAAAGGCTGGACAGGCTAGGCTTGAATCCACTGGAGTTTAGAAGAGTAAGAGGTGACTTGATTGAAACATATAAGATCCTGAGGGGTCGGGACAGGGTGGATGTGGAGAGGATGTTTCCTCTTGTGGGAGAATCTAGAACTAGGGGTCACTGTTTAAAAATAAGGGGTCGCCCATTTAAGACAGCGATGAGGAGAATTTTTTTCTCACAGAGGGTCATGAGTCTTTGGAACTCTCTTCCTCAGAGGGCAGTGGAAGCAGAGTCTTTGAATATTTTTAAGGCAGAGGTAGACAGATTCTTGATAAGCAAGGGGGTAAAAAGTTATCGGGGGTAGGCGGGAATGTGGAGTAATCGGATCAGCCATGATCTTATTGAATGGCGGAGCAGGCTCGAGGGGCCGAGTGGCCTACTCCTGCCCCTAATTCATATGTTTGTACTGTTGTGTTCAGCTTTGCGAGGTTAAGACAGGGTGTTGGCTGAAGTGTGGGGTTCAAAAATGGCAGCAACTGGTATAAAATCAGCATTTTACACTGATTGACATCATAACCCGTCTGCTTGCTCTGCATGCTGCAGGCGGTGGTTAGGTGCACACACACAAACCTCTTTACCAAGATGGCGTGCTGCGCCCTTCTCAGCGGAAGTGTGCACATCTCATTTTCGAGCGTTAGGTGGCCGCATAGCGCCTAAAAAAGGGAGCTACACAGCTCAATTTATCTACCATGATCTTTAACTAGTGGCATTGGAGATCGAATTGTTTTTGTAACTTCAAACTTAACACTTAAGAGATTTATTTTCTTCAAATATTGCACATTTACCTTCTCTCTGTCTCTCTTCCACTCCCACCCACCCTTTTAAAAGGGAGATCTTGTAGTGGACCTACTACTTATCCATACCAACATGAAGTAAACTAGCTTTTTAGATTGGCTTCACAGATTTATTATGGCTTTGATTTGATAGAAAAAATACCACTTATAGTTCTGCCTTGCCTGCAAAAAAGCACATTACCTGAAATTCTGGCATCTTACTGCTGTCTTGCCTCATTTGGGGGCTTGGGAGAAGTGTGATGTCATGCACTTTTACAGAAGATTTGTCCCTTAATTGATCTTAATGTTCAGTTTGGAGTTACACATTCATCCAGAGTTTAGATCCCAAGATGTTGATTACATCTCATTTGATGTCAGTGACTGAGGTTTTAACATCCTTGGCTCATTGTGCATACTGAGGTCTAAGTGGCTTGTGAAGAATTCCATGACCCAAGCTAGCTGAAAAAGGTAGCACAAGAGTGGGAAGTAACCATGGGGACTAAAAGGCATGATTTGTTTTGTCTAATTTTAGTGGAGTGCTGTAGTGTTGCATAATGGGTAGAACGTCACTGTTGATGTCGAACACTAAAGGTATGCTTGAAGCTCATAATGACCTTTTCATTGTATTTGTGCAAACAATATCACACAAAAGTAATTCTAAGATAAAAGGCTTAAGGTAATGTTTTTCACATAAGTGCTCACCACCCAGCAGCTGGCCTTTCAACTAGGACTGTTGTCATGTAGCTGTATCCAAGATTATCCTGACATTTCTTTGCATGGCCTCAACTCTTGGTATCTTCTGTGGTTTATTGCTTTTATTTGAAAATGGGGAACCAAGCACTGCAATTCCGGAAGCTGGTACCTTTGATGCAGGAATAAGGAAATTGGGCAGGAGGAGAGAAGAAAAAGGATATGAATCTATGAAAGGAGGGGTTCTAAATTTTGGAGAGACTGAGGAGGTGGATGGAAAGTTTAGATATAAGAGGGGGATCATCAAGGTCAGTAGGTTTGTAGCCAAACTGCCACATGACAGAAACACAACCTCTTATTGATTCTTTATTATTCTGTGTTTATTGACTTAGTGTATTCTAATAAACAGTGGCCCAGAAATTCGGGTCTCCATGGGTGAGTACGCACGGGGTACTCACCCGTAAGCCCAATGGAAGTGCCGGTTCCCTGCATGCACTGTGCATGTGCGGGAAACTGGCACTTCCGTTCCCCTGAACAAAGGGGTTCAGAGTTTGAACGTGTGCGCGGGAGAGGCTACATGTGCGCATCGAACTTAGTTTTTTTTTGCAGGTTTTCCCGGGAGGGTAAGTCTGCAGAATTTACACATATAAAAAGCAGGCATAAGGGCAGCTTTTTACAAGGTAAGTGGTGAATTAATTAAAATTAAAACATTTTTTCCACAAGTTTATTATTTTTAAATACTTTAAAGCAAGGTATATTTATTTTTAGCCCCGTTAGAAAATAAAATTATTTTTTTCAAAAATTTAAATTATTGTTTAAAATAGTTATTTCATGTAATTTATAGTTTATTTAAAAAATGTGATGTTTTTTAAAATTTATTTGAAGATTTAGTGATGTTTTGGGGCCATAGTATTTATAAGTTTTGACAGCTCTTCCTGTCAATCTTATGAATGGAGCATTCCCTGCTCCGATTGGCTCCTCATGGCCCACGTGATCCCAGGGGACGCTTCAAACTAACTGCGCCCCTGGGATACGCAAGCACTGCGCGCCGGCAGCTGGAGCAGGCCCAGGATCGGAATCCCACGCGGCCCCACAGCTCAACGGCTGGCGCGCTAGGTAAGTGCAGGTCGGGGACTTGCACCTGCGGGAAGCCACCGACCCGAATTTCTGGGCCATTTTCTCCAGTGATAACACTGCTTTCCTTTGGATATGTTTATACTCTTTTAGAAGTTGGAGAAAGAGGTCCTCAGGAATGAAGGAATCGATGAATGCACTTTTATAGGGTGCCTTTCATGACCTTAGGACATCCCAAAGCGCTTTACAGCCAATGAAGTACTTTTTGAAGCGTAATTACTATTGTAATGTAGGAAATACGGCAGCCAATTTGCACACTTCAACTCCCACAAATAGCAATGAAATAACTGACCACACCATTTGTTTTATGTATTGGTTGAGGGCTAAATGTTGGCCAGGACAATGGGAGAATTCCCCTGCTCCTTTCTGAATAGTGCTGTGGGATCTTGTACATCCACCTGAGTGTGCAGATGGGGTCTTAGTTTAATATATCATCTGAAAGACAGCATCAGCCTAGATTATGTGCTCAAGTCTCGAGTGGGCTTGAACTCACAACCTTCTGACTCAGAGAGTGCTGCCAACTGCGCCAAGGTTGATTGTGTCGTTCTGTGTAGAGGGTGGCCCACAGTAAAAATAGATTTTGAAAAGAGGCTGGTATAGAATGCCTCCCCATTAAGTCCACTTAATTAATGTGATGTGTAATTGCTATTTGTGTGCACCCCTGATGGTTCAGTGTGAACAGTTGAGCCTCACATCCAGGAAGGTCCTAAATGTGGTCCCTGGTCTGTGCAGAATTAGCTGTTCTTAGGGTAGTGGTAGAGTGCTTCAGTTACCTTCAATGCTCCTGTGTCAGGGAAGGAAGATTTGGCTGCTTCACTTTTAAATCTTGTGTGATAGAGAATGAGTTGCATTCTTTACTATAGCCCTTATGAACAATTACATTAATGGCTTTTACTCTCAGAATATTATCATATCTTTGTTTCTGTATACATAGATGGACTTTGTAAGTAAACTCTTCAAAATGGGTTGTTAGAAGTAGATATTTACTCTGCTACTATTGGTTACTAACTATGCAGTTGTCCTTGTCAATGTCTGGTTTGGAAACTGGGGATTCTTCATTGTCACTATAGCTAGGTCAAGAAAGGAATACTCAGGAATCTGATACAACCTAGTTGCAGTTGAAGAGTACTTGGTTCAGACCCTTTATATGTGGAGGAGTGCACTTATAAAGATTACAGAGAAAAATCTTGTCTACGTGCTATGTATAGCAAAATTATAATTGTTTTCTTCATAAATAGCCAGTGACTGAAAAAACATTTACTTTTCGGACTTGTATGAATGAAAATTTATTGTGGGAAAATCATACCTTTGCAGACACTCAGGCTGAGATTTTCCGGGGGGGTCAGCAGGCGTGATTGGTGGCGGGTCGGGTGGGAAAGGGATTTTTTTCCCCAGCGGACCCCACTGTGAACCCGCCACCACACGCCTTTCCCTGATGTCGGGTCTGTCAGCGCTAAACAGACCTGACACGCAGCGGCGGGGGACCCAATTCAGGTAATTATGAACTTGTTTAGAGCCACTTAAGAATGAATTTCAGCTCACCTTTTGATTTTATGTGCTTGCCCATAGGGTCCTTGCTGCTCAAGGATCACATCTGTTAAGCTGAGGTGGGAGATGAATGGCCATTGAATCAGCTGATTACTTGACAGCTTGAAATGTGCTATAAAATCTCCCATCTCACAGCTGTTCACTTTCCAAGGTTAGAAGCTGTTGCTTACTGCATTTGGGAGAAAGATTGAGCTTTATGCAGGTTGCAAGTGTTTGGAGCAAACTCTCTATCCAGTGTCAGCTCATTGGAACAACCTCGCTCACCATTGCCAGATCGCTTCTGTCATCTCAACCTCACCTGCCATCTATTCCATCAGCATCGGTGCCCTTGAAAAAATCTCACCTTGGTCCTCAGAATCCCACCACTATCAGCCCCAATACCAGCAGCACCAAGCACACCAGCAGCACCAACAACAACACCAACCTTCTCTGCAATCACCTGATGCTGCACAGGACACAGGGCATCAGCACCCGACCACATTGCTGCCCGGCAGGCCAGGGATGGCCTCACCATGGCCACATTTACTTCACTTGATGCTGTACACCCTGGCTGCCACATGATGCACCAGGTTGGTACCACCCCACACCAACACCATAAAGCATCCCTACGATGTCCAAGCCATTCCTTTCACACTCATCACCATTGCGGGGGGTACCGTTATGTCTCATCATTCACTGCAACTCACTAATCCACTTCCAAAGGTGCACACAAATCTGTCTAAGAACACAAAGTGTTGAAAATAAAGGTTTCAATGGTTGAAACCACATTAACAGAAACTTTACATGAACATTGAATAAAACACCCAAGTGCCTACCCTTGTGTGTTGTTAGTTGATATGATTGCACTAGGATGAGTGTGAGTGTGAGGGGTGGCTAGTGAGATGGGGATGTGATAATATAGATAGAGAGGGCTGGGTGGAGGGCCACGGTAAGTTGGTGTGAGTAAGGATGTGCAGGAGTAGGGTAGGGAAGGCAGAGTGATGGGGATGCGATGAGAGGCACAGCAGGATGAGGTTGAGTGTGGCTTTGTACTAATGTCTCGTGATCTACTGAGATCATTGAAACGTTTGCGGCACTGCACCCAGGTCCTCCTGATGACATCCCTGCTTGTCCCCTCCTGTGCAATGTGCAACCAGGCTGTGTTGATCTCCTGGGGAGTTCTTTTCCACCCATGGGAAGGGAAGAGGACCTCCCTGCCTGCTGTGACTCCCTCCATAAGCATATGGAGGGAGTCATGGGAGAGCCTGGGTGCAGCCCTGTGCCTTTGTGCAGTGCTTGTCAGTGTTTGCAGCACCTCAATGCTGTAGAACATTTACAGCTCAAGTGTCAAAATAAAGTTGGCCATGGTCCCTTTAAGGAAACCAGCTGATGACGTGTCATCAAATGACATCAGCAGACCCACTTCGTCTAATTGGCTGGGAAATGCACTGGGTGGGCTTAAGAAGCCCAATCTCGGGAAATTCATTTCAGGCAGCGGGATAGAGCCAGCAGTGGGGTCAGGACGAGCCAGCAGTGTGGTCGGGACCCACCATCGACGTCGCCCGCCACGGACCCACTGAGGTCAGCAAAATCGTGGCCTCAGTTACTCTGCAGTAAAACTGTATGCTAATTTACAAACCTGTAATACTACCCTGATACTGGGTTTTGCACCTAATGTTACTTGACAGTTCTTTTAACATTGCAAAAGTCCATTACAGCACCATGTACAGGCATAAGTGGTATGGCAGGTACATGTGGGCACTTTTAAAATAGGAAAATGCCATAGGAGAGGCTGACATAGTGTTTTACCATTCATTTTGGAATGGGTTGTTAAGATTCACCTTCCAATTTTAATACATAATAGATTATTTCCCTGCTGAAACTTTGCCTACTTGTCTTCTATACTTTTTCTTGGCGAGTTGTCACAGTTGTGTTTTATCAATTTGTCTTGATCTTTTTATATAAATTTTCTGATCTTAATACTTTATCATGACATTATCCCCTAATTCTTAACCTTTTTTACTTCTATTAACAGGGGAAGTATGTGAACCCAACTCATGTGAGAACGGTGGCACCTGCATGACAGGGTTGGCGGATGAACCTTTTTCATGTGAGTGTCCCGATGGATTCACAGGTCCCAACTGTTCTAGTATTGTGGAGGTTGGTAAGTGCAAGCACAGACCATGGCAACACCTCTTTCTTGCATGTCTATCTCTTCTTTGAACTTCTAGCAGTCACAGAATGTTGACCTTTGTCATGTGACTGCCTGGCTAATGTACTCGTGTACCCACTGTATTTCTTGTTGCCTTGCCCTGTGTTGTCTGTATTTTTTAATGCTTGTGCTTGTCGGTATTTGCACTATTTTACAGACCTGTCCCACAAGAGTAACTGTGAAATGGTCTAATTGAAAGGTTTTACGGTGTAAGAAGTTTTTTTTTAAGATAATCAGATTTAGTGATAATGCAATCTTTATGAAATATTTTTCAGGGGGATAACATTACAGTTAAGCATTGACCATGTTCTATTAAGAATGAAATAAGTTTTACATGGACGTTACTGTAACTGTACCACAATCTACACATCAGCTTATCTCATTTGTAAAACTAAACCTTGCAAGGAACTTCATTGTAATTACTTCAGTCAAATTAGTATATGGTACAAATGGAGGGCACTGAGATACAATTTGTAACTCTTGGTGCTGATAATATACATGATATAATGTCTATTAAATATTTCATGGACATTCCATGATATAACTTTCTAAGTAATGGAATTAGTTTCCTTTGAAAATCAAGACAGGACAAATATTTTAATTTTAAGGTAACCTAAACAGTTATCTATCCGTATTTATCATTTTTTTCTACCAGAGAAGTACTCTTTCTCTGAAATATACATTGGAAATTGTTGTGTGTTTGTGTGTATTCTGCTTTGACTTTTGCAAAAAGTTTAACATTACCAAGAATCTCTGTGGTCATATGTGGTTTGAAACTAAAATTGTTGATAATATTTTAAGTCAGAGAGACTGCACATAATCAGACAATTTTACATTCAGATATAACTGGTTCCACCAGGACTACTTGGCTCCAGACCTCATTACAGCCTTGGTCCAAACATGGACACGAGGTGAATTCCAGAGGTGAGGCAAAAGTGACTACCCTTGACATCAAGGTAACATTAAACCGAGTGTGGCACCAAGGGGCTCCAGTAAAACTGAAGTCAGGAGGAAACCTCTCCAATGACTGAAGTCATACTTAGCACAAAGGACATATCATAGGCCAATCATTTCAGTCCCAGGACATCGCTGCAGGAGTTCCTCATAGCATCGTCCTAGTCCCAAGTCTTCAACTGCTTCATCAATGACCTTCCCTTCATTATGAGGGCAGAAGTGAGGCTGTTTGCTGATGATTGCACAGTATTCAGCTCCATTTGTCATTCATCAGATAATGAAGCAGTCAATGCCTGCATGTAGTAAGACCTGGGCTGATAAGTGGCGAGTAACATTTATGTTATACAAGTGCTAGGCAATGACCATCTCCAACACGAGACAGTTCAGCCTTTTCTTCCTTGACATTCAATGGCATTACCATCACCGATTTTCCCCACCATCAACATCCTGGGGATTACCATTGACCAGAAAATCATCTGAACCAGCCACATAAATGTCATGGCAACTAGAGCAAGTCAGATGCTAGGTATTCTGTGGCACTTGACTCACCTCCTGACTCCTCAATGCTCTCCGCCACTTACAGGGCACAAGTCAAGAGTGTGATAGAATACTCTCCATTTACCTAGATGGGTGCAGCTGCAACAACACTCTAGAAGCTCGACACCATCCAGGACAGAGCAATCCGATTGATCGGCACCTCATCCACTAGTCTAAAAATCTACCCCCTCCACTACCGGCATATGCAGTGTGCACTATCTACAGAATGTACTGTAGAAACTCACCAAGTCTTCTGTGGCAGTACCTCCCAAGCCCACAATCTCGACCACCTGGAACGACAGCAGGTGAATGGAAATACTATTACCTCCAAGTTACACACCATCCTGACTTGGACTTTAGCCACTGGGTCAAAATTCCTGTAGTTTCCAACCTAACAGCATTGTGGGAGCATCTTTACCACACGGACTGCAGTGGTTCAAGAAGAAAGCTCACCACCATCTTATCAGAGAAACTATGAATGGCAATAAATGCTGACCTTGCCAGCGAAGCCCACATCCTCAGAATGAATTTTTTTAAAATGGAACTATGCAAGCTTTGAATGGTATTTATTGAAACAAAGACTTGCATACAGTTTAGCCTTTTAGCTAAAGTTGAGGATATCTCAGACACAAAGGACAAAAAAACAGATTGATTAATTTCTGCTCTGGCTTTGTTCCAGGTTCAGTCCCAAAATACAAATGGAGACTGTCTGAACTACAATTCTGATTAGGATTTTTTTGCAAACTTGGTGACATACATTCAGTAGTTGGTAGAATTGGTGTTATTATGCAAATTTTATTTATAGGGTGTGCTTATTCTCATTAATCCTTTTGAATTGCTATTGTAAGAAATGCTACTCAAGGCTTGTATTTGTTAGTATGATCAACATATGAATATTGAGAACTGAAGGAACCATCATCATGTCAACAAAACCTGACTCAAGCCATTTTTTCATGCAGTTCATCTGGATGCTGGAACTAATAGGAAAACTTGATGTCTTTTTCTGTGGTGAAGGTACTCCCACAGTGCTGTAAGGGAGGGAGTTCCCGGATTTTGACCCAGTGACGATGAAGGAACAGCGATAGTCTAGTTCAAGTTTTTAATGGAATATTGGAATGTAACTAAATAGATTTCTCATAGTAAAAGCTTGGGGTGCTGTGAAGTGAGCTTTGGACTTGCAATACTTTGGCGGAATAAATAGGTGACGCTTAAAGTGTATGGGAGGTAAGACAGACATATGTTACTTTTCAGGTCAAAAATAAAGAAATTTTAAGACAGAAAACTTAAAACGTAATCATTGATGTAATAAAACTCACTATGCACTTGGTTTGAGCATAAAGCCAGGCTTTAATCAACTTGTTTCAGAACATGGAAGTCTAGTTGTACTTCACTAGCTCCTTGTCTTACAAAATGTCCCTGGCGAGCTGGGGCCAACGCCCGAGTATTTATACACCTTGGACGGCACCACCAGCTGGCCGTCTAGTGTTATTTCACAGGTAGTTTCTCGATGATGAGCTTTATGACAATCATCAAAATAACATTGGAAGAAACAAAGGCAATACTGTGCAGTAAAACAATTTCAAGGGGAAAAATACAATATACTTATTTCTATATATATAAAGCAGTTGGTTTGTCTGTCCGTCTGTCTGTATGTCTGTATGTCTGTCTGTCTGTCTGTATGTCTGTATGTCTGTATGTCTGTCTGTATGTCTGTCTGTCCGCTATACACTCAAAAGTTATAGAGCGTACCTACACATATGTTATATCAAAAGAAAGCTGATGATCAGGGGAGTATCATAGGTGTATTTACTTTTTGGTCAGACAAAAATTGTTCGGACAGTATACAAAAAACGTTCAAAAATCCACTCATTAGCGGTTGACCAATCCTACCGCTCATTAGCGTTGAGTGACGTGATGGTTGACCAATCCTACAGTTCAGTGACCTGATGGTTGACCAATCGGTGTGTCATGGGCGGGACCTAATCCTGCAGCCTCCGGAAACGTTGCTGCCATTTTTTCCCCTGCTTTTCCTCAACAGCGAGCGGGGCAGCTGCGTTGGCCCCCCGGAGTGGGAGGTGAGTTGGGGCCACTCGGGCCGGCCCTCACAACCGCTCGGCCCGAGACACAGAGCGGGGGAGCGGCAGCAGGTGGCCGTCAACCGCGCGGCCCGAGACACAGAGCGGGGGAGCGGCAGCGGCCGGCCGTCAACCACGTGGCCCTCTAAACTGCCCTGGCAATGCCAGGCCCCCCCAGCTAGTAAGTAATATACTAGTATGATACTTCAACAAAATAAGTTCTATAGCATGGATCGCTATGAAGTATCTTCTGTAAATTAATTATTTTTGAATTTTTTTTCTGTAATTATGACCTACTGGAATTACAAATGAGCTAGTAAACGAGGTTAGAAAATTCAATAATTTCATATTTTTGCCCCAGTTTCAACAAGTCGTGGCCATTATTGTTATTCAGAAAACAAGCCGCAGGACATCACCAAGGTTGAAAAGAATGAAAGTGACAATGTCATAAATCAGGAAATTAGGTGACAGCTAACTTTTAAAAGCTAGAAAATTGTAGGAGGATGGAATGACTAGGGGAGGTAAGGGGTTCCACAGTTCTGAGGTTCTGCAATAGGAAGCTATGTAATAAGCCCAGATTTCAACACAGTTATGAAGAAAACCATGTAGAATGGCATATTTGGTGCTTGGAAGGAACAAGGGAGACATTTTCAGAGGCGCACAGATAATAGTATTAACAGAGGAGAACTCACGATAGTAGTATTAATAAAATAGAGAAAAGCTATAACACAGAGAGGTTGATGACTAGACATGTGCAGGTGATTGCCTTTTGGGTGACATGATTTTTTTTCTTATCATTTGTCCAGGAGTGGACAGTAGGTTGGAATGACCTCTGGAGATGTGGGATACAATTTGGGTTTATAGCAAATTAAGACTCGTTGAGGGAAAGAGAAGTGTTTGATATTAATGACAAAAGCAGGATTCTTGGAGGCAGCTTTTACAACTGGGTGTGCTGGGCTTCCAATTGAAGTCAGAGGAGATAGTGCAGACAAGAATGTCATTAGCTGAAGAAGGACTAAGGCCGCGAATTTGCCGGCGTTCAGAGGGCGGGTTTGGAGGCGGGTCGGGAGTAAAATTCGGAATGATTGACGGCGGGTTACGAACCCACCACCATCCCGTCTCCACGGTACTTTGCCAAGTGTCGGGTCTGTGAGTCCCGATCAGACCCAACACCAAATGGCAGGAGAGGCAATTAAGGCAGTTAACAGCTTGTTAACTGCATGGCTAATCTTATTTTAACTGGCTGTTGCGATTTTTGAAGTTTTATCTGTGTGTTACCTGTTGTCAGACAAACATGTCAGCTGTATTGTGCCGGGTTTAGTAAGGAGCTGAATTGTTGGCAGCTGCTGGAGCAGCTTAAAAACAGTCCTACAACATGGCTGAGTTTGAGATGGCACAAATTAGTACTTTGAAATTTTGGCAAACATTTTGCAGCTCTACTGATCTTGTAAGTGTTCAAGCTGAGATCCATCTGCAGTTTGACCCTTGGAAGATCCTCTGGCCACTTTGATTGAGCACTTGCAACCTCTATCGCTCAACTGAGGTATCCACCAGCAGAATGGGAACCACTTATATCCTCTCATCCTGGTCGTTAGATTCGGAGGAAGAGCAGCCGCGGCAGCAGCAGAACCAGACACAACAGCAGCACCAACAGCAGGAGCGCCAACCTTCTACTCAGCCACCTGATGATGCACAGGGCAGAGGGCGTCAGCGCAGGGCTGCACATCGCCGCAGGAGATACCCGCAACACAGGGTTTACAGGCCAAAGATGAATTTCCTCAGCATGAGTGAGCAGCAGTGCCAAAGGAGGCTGAGACTTTCGCTGCACCAACACTTGGAGCCCAGATGAGCGGGTGGACACTCCTTACCAGTGGCTGGCAAAGTCACCACCGCACTCAACTTCTTTGCTTCAGGCTCTTTCCAGGGATCAGCAGCAGACATCAGCGGCATCTCCCAGTCAGCCGCACACACCTGCATCACGCAGGTTACCGATGCGCTCTTTGCAAAATCGCAAAATTACATCCACTTCTCCACGGATGAAGCAAGTGTAAACTCGTGGGCGGTTGGATTTGCAAATATGGCAGGCTTCACAAGGGTGCAGGGTGTCATTGACTGCACCCATGTGGCCTTAAGGGCACCCCCATCACAACCCAGCTTTATTTGTCAACTGCAAGGGATTCCACTCCCTGAACATCCAGCTGGTGTGTAACCACAGGAAGATCATTATACATGTTTCCGGCAAGTACCCTGGCAGTTGCCATGACTCATTCATCCTGCAGCAGTCAACTGTGCCTCCACTCTTCAATCCGCCAACCCAACTTGCCGGATGGCTACATGGCGACAAAGGCTATCCCCTGAAAAAGTGGCTCATGACATCAATGAGGAGGCCATCAAACGAAGCAGAGGGGCGGTACAATGTGAGCCACATTTCCACCAGAAGCATCATCAATCAAACCATCGGCTTGCTGAAAGTACAATTCTGATGCCTCGACAGATCTGGTGGAGCCCTGCAGCACTCACCAGCCAGGGTCTCCAGAATCATCGTGATCTGCTGTGCCCTGCACAACATTGCACAGCAGCGTGGCTTAGCGCATCCTGAGGAACAACTGGCTCAGCACAGAGCCTCCTAGGAGGAAGAGGAGGAGGAGGCAGGAGATGAGGGATGCCTCGCATGTGCCAATTTCAGCAGCATGCGAGCACATAGAAACATAGAAGATAGGAGCAGGAGTAGGCAATTCGGACCCTCGAGCCGGCTCCGCCATTCAATGCGATCATGGCTGATCATCCAAATTCAGTACCCTGTCCCTGCTTTCTCCCCATATCCCTTGATTCCCTTAGCCTTAAGAAATATATCTAATTCCTTCTTGAATATATTTAATGAATTGGCCTCAACTGTCATCTGTGGCAGAGAATTCCACAGGTTCACCACTCTCTGGGTGAAGAAATTCCTCCTCATCTCAGTCCTAAATGGCTTACCCCTTATCCTTAGACTGTGACCGCTGGCTCTGGAATCCCCGCCATCGGGAACAGCCTTCTTGCACCTACTGTCTAGTCCTGTTAGAATTTTATAAGTTTCAATGAGATCCCCCCTCATTCTTCTAAACATTAGCAAATATAAGCCTAATTGACCCAATCTCTCTTCATACGTCATTCCTGCCATCCCAGGTATCAGTCTGGAGAATCTACGCTGCACTTCCTCCATTGCAAGAACATCCTTCCTCAGATAAGGCGACCAAAACTGCACAAAATACTCAAGGTGTGGTCTCACCAAGGCCCTGTACAACTGTAGCAAGACATCCTTGCTCCTGTACTCGAATCCTCTCGCTATAAAGGCCAGCATACCATTTGCCTTCTTAACCGCCTGCTGCACCTGCATGCTTACCTTCAGCGACTGGTGCACAAGGACACCCAGGTCTCTTTGCACTTCCCCTTTTCCCAGTCTATTGCCATTCAGAAAATAATCTGCCTTCCTGTTTTTGCCACCAAAGTGGATAACCTCGCATTTATCCACATTATACTGCATCTGCCATGCATCTGCTCAATCGCCCAACCTGTCCAAATCGGACTGGAGTTTCTCTGCATCCTCCTCACAGCACACACATGCACCCAGCTTTGTGTTGTCTGCAAACTTGGAGATATTACATCTAGTTCCCTCGTCTAGATCATTAATATATATTGTGAATAACTGGGGTCCTAGCACCGATCCCTGCGATACCCCACCAGTCACTGCCTTCCACTCGGAAAAAGACCCGTTGATTCCAACTCTTTGCTTCCTGTCTGCCAACCGGTTTTCTATCCAAGTCAGTACCTTACCCCCAATCCCATGTGCTTTAACTTTGCACACTAGTCTCTTATGTGGGACCTTATCGAAAGCCTTCTGAAAGTCAAAATACACCACATCCACTGGTTCTCCCTTATCTATACTACCAGTTACATCCTCAAAAAATTCCAGTAGATTAGTCAAGCATGATTTACCTTTTGTAAATCCATGTTGACTTTGTCCGATCCTGTCACTGTTTTCCAAGTGCTCTGCTATTACATCTTTTATAATGGACTCTAGCATTTTCCACACTACCGATGTCAGGCTTACCGGTCTATAATTCCCCATTTTTTCTCTACCACCTTTTTTAAATAGTGGGGTTGCATTAGCTACCCTCCAATCCATGGGAACTGTTCCAGATTCTATAGAATTTTGGAAGATGACCAGCAATGCATCTACTATTTCTAGGGCCACTTCCTTAAGTACCCTAGGATGTAGCTTATCAGGCCCTGGGGATTTATCGGCCTTGAATCCCATCAATTTCCCTAACACGATTTCCCTACAAATACTGATTTCTTTCAGTTCCTCCCTCTCATTAGACCCTATGTTCCCCGACATCTCTGGGAGGCTATTTGTGTCCTCCTTTGTGAAGACAGAACCAAAGTGTGTATTTAATTGGTCTGCCATTTCTTTGTTCCCCATTATAAATTCCCCTGATTCTGACCGCAAGGGAACTATGCTTGAGTTTACCAATCTTTTTCTCTTCACATATCTATAGAAGCTTTTACAGTCAGTTTTTATGTTTCCTGCAAGCTTACTCTCATACTCTATTTTCCCCCTCTTAATTAATCCCTTTGCCCTCCTTTGCTGAATCCTAAACTGCTCCCAATCCTCAGGTTTGCTGCTTTTTCTGGCCAATTTATATGTCCTCTCCTTGGATCTTATGCTATCCCTAATTTCTCTTGTTAGCCACGGTTGAGTCACCTTTTTTGTTTTATTTTTATGCCAAACTGGGATGAACAAATTCTGTAGTTCATCCATACGATCTTTAAATGTTTGCCATTGCCTATCCACCGTCAACCTTTAAGTAACATTCCCCAATCCATCCTAGCCAACTCGCACCTCATACCATTGTAGTTTCCTTTACTTAAATTCAGTACACAAGTCTCTGAATCAACTACTTCACTCTCTATCTTAATGAAGAATTCTATCATATTGTGATCGCTCCTCCCCAAGGGGCCTCACACAACAAGATTGCTAATTAATCCTTTCTCATTACATTGTACCCAGTCTAAGATGGCCTGATCTCTAGTTGGTTCCTTAACATATTGGTCCAGGAAACCATCCCGTATACACTCTAGGAATTCCTCTTCCACAGTATTGTTACTAATTTGGCTAGACCAATCTATATGTAGATTAAAGTCACCCATGATAACTGCTGTGCCCTTATTGCATGCATCTCTAATTTCGCATTTAATGCCATCCCCAACCTCAGCATTACTGTTTGGGGGTCTGTATACAACTCCCACTAACGTTTTCTGCCCCTTGGTATTTCTCAGCTCTACCCATACAGATTCCACATCATCAGAGCCAATATCCTTCCTTACTATTGTGTTAATCTCCTCTTTAACCAGCAATGCTACCCCACCACCTTTTCCTTTTTGCCTGTCCTTCCTGAATATTGAATACCCCTGGATGTTGAATTCCCAGCCTTGGTCACTCTGGAGCCATGTCTCCGTAATCCCAATTATATCATATCCGTTTACATCTATTTGCACAGCTAATTCATCCACCTTATTATGAATGCTCCTCGCATTAAGACACAAAGCCTTCAGGCTTGTTTTTTTTAACACTTTTGGACCTTTTAGAATTATTGTTTACTGCAGCCATGTTTGATTTACACCCTTGATTTCTCTGACTGCCACTTTTGCTTTTCTCCTTCCTGTCTTTTGCTTCTATCCTTGCTTCCCTTTCCTCTGTCTCCCTGCACAGGTTCCCAACCCCCTGCCATTTTCGTTTAAACCCTCACCAACAGCACTAGCAAACACTCCCCCTAGGACATCGGTCCCGGTCCTGCCCAGGTGCAAACTGTCCAGTTTGTACTGTTCCCACCTTCCCCAGAACCGGTTCCAATGTCCCAGGAATTTGAATCCCTCCCCCTTGCACCATTCTTCTAGCCACGTATTCATCTGAAATATCCTTCTATTTCTACTCTGACTAGCACATGGCACTGGTAGCAATCCTGAGATTACGACCTTTGAGGTCCTATTTATTAATTTACCTCCTAACTCCCTATATTCAGCTTTTAGGACCTCATCCCTTTTTTTTATCTATATAGTTGGTACCTATATGCACCACGCCAACTGGCTGTTCACCCTTCCCCTCCAGAATGCCCTGCAGCCGCTCCAAGACATCTTTGACCCTTGCACCAGGGAGGCAACATACCATCCTGGAGTCTCGTTTGCGGCCGCAGAAATGCCTATCTATTCCCCTTACAATAGAATCCCCTATCACTATAGCTCTTCCGCTCTTTTTCCTCCCGTCCCATGCAGCAGAACCACCCATGGTGCCAGGAAGTTGGTTGCTGCTGCCTTCCCCCAATAAGCCATCCTCCCCAACAATATCCAAAGCGGTATATCTGTTTGAGAGGGGGATGGCCACAGGGGACCCCTGCACTACCTGCCTGCGCCTACTACTCTGCCTGGCGGTCACCCACTCCCTTCCTGTCTGTGCAGCCTTTAGCTGCAGTGTGACCAACTGATTAAATGTGATATCCACGACGTCCTCAGCATCGCGAATGCTCCAGTATGTATCCATTCGCAGCTCCAGCGCCGCAATGCGGTCTGCCAATAGCTGCAGCTGGATACACTTCCTGCATACATGGTCGACAGGGACACAGGAAGTTTCGCTGATTTCCCACATAGTGCAGGAGGAGCATACCACAGGGCCAAGCTTTGCTGCCATGGCTTACCCTTCAATTAATTTAAATTAAATCAATACCACCAATTATACTACTATTAAATGATATACTCAAGGGCCCTTGTTTCCCTGCACTCCCTGCTACACAACAGAGACCTTAGAATCTATAACCACCAAGTTAAGACCTTCTAAACTTTATGAAAACCTTAACTGTCAAATTATAGAGTATATAAGTACTCACCCAATCAGCTGCTTCCTCCTGCCCGCGTCATGTTTAGAATCGTGACGTGGCTCTGGAACGCCGCTGCCGGTCTGCGAGATTGGTAAGCCGCTGTAAAAAAGCACGCGAAAGTGAGTTTAAATACTCACTGAACCTCCGCTCTCACCGCTTCCGACAATGGCCTGTGAAAAAAAGCCCGCGAAATTGAGTATAAATACTCACTGAACCTCCGCTCTCACTGCTCCCGACACACAGCAGCAAGGGATGCACTTATCCATGCCAGATTCGCGTAATGTGATGCATCAACCACATATGGCTGGCACATGGAAATGAATATCTGGCCACCCTTCTTTACACACCATACATCATCTGTGCAATAAACTGTGGTTTTCTCTCACTCTAACCACCATCATTATAGATGAAAGGCGCCCTGATCCCTCACTGTGCAACTTCCATTTCTGAGCAGACATAGGCCAACTCTTTGAATCTTTGCCATCGCTTTTCTTTAATTCATTAATAATAACGATGACAAACTTTTGTATCAGATGAAAACACCCAAGTGACTACCCTTGTGACTATTTGTGTGTTAACTTTCTCTTACACGTGCTTCTATGTGGTGCTTCCCCTGTGGCTTCAGCAGATGTAGAGACAGCTTGCTTACTTCTCTACTGCACCTGCTTAGACACCTTTGGCGGGCGTCCTCTGGGTTTGGGAGCCTGGGAGAGCACCACAACAGTCTGCTCTTCCTGCGGCTATGCAGGGGCTGAGACAGCTATCTCAGTTGGGTGCGGAATCTGGGGCTCTGACCGAGGGCTCCGCAGTGGCATGGTCGTGTGAGCGCTTGGAGAGGACCTCACACTTCCTTGGTGTCAGCCACCAACATCCCTCTCATGGGTCACCTGCACTTCACTGCTAGCAAGTAGCTGGAGAGCACCTTACTGAACATCAGTGGGGCCATGAGGACCTACCTCTACTGACAGTCCTCATAACGGGGACGTCCATGTTACTCTGGTGTCTCTCCTCAATAGCTGCCCCCATCTATCCTCCATAGCAGACCACCTAGGAGAGTCACCATGCTCTGCTGAGTCTGGCAAGTTATGTCCTCCATGGAGGTTGCCATCCTTTCCATGGCAGCACGTTCATGCACCATTGCCTCTACCAAGGCAGTGCTCATGTTTGAGATGGACTCCTCCATTCTCCGCACCCTCGCAGTTACCATCGATGCAAACTCTGTCAGAGACTCCTGCACTTGTTCCTGAAGTTCCAGTACCGCTCTCTTTCTGAATGGCCCCAGAGACACAGCGTCTACATGCAGTTGAGCAGAGCTAGGAGCATCCTGCGACCAGGACTCTCCACTGCTGTCACTGTCTCCACCATCTGCTGCTGCTCACTTGTGAGCTGATTCACCAGGTGACAACACTACTCTGTGTCGCGCAGGGCCCACCGAGGTGTGCGTTTCTGCGCTGGTGCTGGGTGCGCTGAGTCCTGGTGACGCTGCTCCCTGAGAGGCTGCAGGTTCCTCTGCGGAGTCATCCGGCTCTTCCTCCTGGACAGTGGGGAGGGGGGCTCTCGATGGTCCTGTGGGAGAGTAAAGGCATGAGTTAGACATCTGATATTTAGGTAGCAGACACATCCTATTGTGCAGATGATCAAAAGGCAATCTCTCTGAGCATCAGATGCCATTTCAGCCAATCATGAAATCTAAATGAGAGGGTTGAAAATCTATTCTGTCACCAGCTTCCTCTACTGCGCTCGTCTCTCCGTCCCCCACTTCCAGCTCCTTGCCACCTCCCACAATGTCATGAGCAGCCTCCTCAGCGCTTGTCAATGTAGCGAGGGATGGTGGCCCTCCTCCTGTCGTCCCTCTTATTGTGGGCTATCTTTTCCTGCAAGGAGGGACACAAGTGGCGTTTCAGTGAGATTGATGGAGTGTGAAGAATCCATAACATAGAAGCTTAGAGGGAGACCAAGATGGAGTGAGGTGCCAAGAGGAAGCTGCCTCCCTGTGCGTTGTTGTGAGCAAGTGTGATGGGTGCATAGTAGGATGGTGAAGTGATTCAGTACAGAGAGAGAGATGGATAGGTAAGGGTGCAAGGGAAGTAAGGGTAAGGTGAGATGTGGAGGAGCAGGCTGACAAGGCAGAGTGCTGATGATGAGAAGAGAAGGGAAGCAGATTGAAGGTAAGTGTGATGTGATACTTACTTTTAATGTGCGCAGAAGATCATTAAACCATTTTCGGCACTGCACCCAGGTGCATGAGCATAAGGACCTTGTGCTTACCTGCTCAGCAATTTGCAGCTAGGCTGCCTTTGTCTGCTGAGAAGGCTTCCTCCGGCAATCGGGAGGGAACAGAATCTCTCTGCGCCCTCTTACTTCCTCCACAAGAGCTTGGAGGGAGTCCTCATCGAAGCGAGGAGCAGCCTTTGCTTTGGCAGCAGTCATGGTGACCTGGGCTGATTCCCACAGCAGCAAAAACAAAATGATAAGCTGAGGCTACATGGGCCCCTTAAACAACTGAAGAAATGATGTTAGCAGAGGCGAGCAGCAGACCCGCTCCCACTCAATGGACCGGGCAGTGCACATGGTGGGCTTAATGAGTCCACTTAATTTAAAATCGCACAATGGGAGCGGCTGAAACCTACAGCGGGACCGAAACCCACCCACCAGGCAACCTGACTCCAACCTGCCTCCTCCAATAAAATCCCAGCCTAAGGGTGGTGCCTTCAAAGCTGATGGATAAACTTGCACAAATTAGGATGATTTTAACTTGAGGCCTGGTGAGCTGCAGCACTCCGAGACAACTCGCTAGTTGGGGAGGGTGGGAAGTCAGTCTGCTCCAACACTGCGGTTGACAGTTGAAGCTGGAGGCTGGGTGATTCCAAGAGGGCCCTCATGCAGGCCAGAGATTTTTTGTGGATCCAGGAGATGTGCTTATGCTTCTTCTGGCCCCATAAAGATAAAAGTTAGAAAGAAACTTTGGCGGTTTTCTGAGCGTCCACCAGTGGTTCCTTTAAGGACCACCTGTTGGGCCACTCATTTAGAATTGTAGAATGATACAACACCGAAGGAGGTCAGTCCACCCATCATGACTGTGCCGGCTCTTTGGTAGAGCTTTCCAACTAGTCCCAAGCTCCCGGTATTTTCCAATAGCCCTGCAAATTTTTTCCCTTCCAAGTATTTATCAAATTCCCTTTTGAATGTTACTATTGAATCTGCTTCCACCACCCTTTCAGGCAGTGCATTCCAGATCACAACAACTCGCTGTGTAAAAAAAGGTTTCTTCATGTTGCCTCTGGTTCTTTTGCCAATCACCTTAAATCTGTGTCCTCTGGTTACCAACCCTTCTGCCACTGGAAACAGTTTCTCCTTATTTACTCTTATCAAAACCGTTAATGATTTTGAACACCTCTATCAAATCTCCTTTTAACCTTCTCTTCTCTAAGGAGAACAACCCCAGCTTCTCCAGTCTCTTCACATATCTGAAGTCCCCCATCCCTGGTACCATTCTAGTAAATCTCCTCTGCACCCTCTCTAAGGCCTTGACATCTTTCCTAAAGTGTGGTGCCCAGAATTGAACACAATACTCCAGTTGAGGCTTAACCAGTGCTTTATAAAGGTTTAGCATAACTTCCTTGCTTTTGTACTCTATTCCTCTATTAATAAAGCCAAAGATCCCATATGCTTTTTTAACAGGTTTCTCCACTTGTCCTGCCACCTTCAAAGATTTGTGTATGTACACCCCCAGGCCTCTGTTCCTGAACCCCCTTTAAAATTGTACCATTTAGTTCATATTGCCTCTGCTCATTTTTCATACCAAAATATATCACCACACTTCTCTGCATTAAATTTCACCTGCCATTTGTCTGCCCATTTCACCAGTGTGTCTATGTCCTCCTGAAGTCTGTTACTATCCTCCTCATTGTTTACTACATTTCTGAGTTTCGTGTCATCTGCAAACTTTGAAATTATACCCTGTATACCCAAGTGCAGTTCATTGATACATATCAAAAGGAGCAGTGGTCCTAGTACCGACCCCTGGGGGACACCACTGTATACTTCCCTCCAGTCTGAAAAACAACCATTCACCACTACTCTCTGCTTTCTGTCCCTTAACCAATTTTTATTCATGCTGCCACTGTCCCTTTAATTCCATGAGCTTCAATTTTGCTAACAAGTCTATAATGTGGTACTTTGTCAAACACCTTTTGAAAGTCCATATACATAACATCAACTGCACCACCCTCATCAATCCTCTCAGTTACTTTATCAAAGAACTCTATCAAGTTAGTGAAACACGATTTGCCTTTAACAAATCCGTGCTGATTATCATTTAATAGCCCATATTTTTCTAAACCCCAATGAATTTTGTCCCGGATTATTATCACTAAAAGTTTTCCCAACACCGACGTTAGACTGGCTGGCCTGTTGTTCACATGTTTATCCCTCTCCCCTTTTTTGAACAAGGGTGTAACATTTGCAATCCTCCTGTCCATGGCACCACCTCCATATCTAAGGAGGATTTGAAGATTGTGGCCAGATCCTCCACAATTTCAGCCCTTACTTACCTCAGTAACTTAGGATGCATCCCATCTAGACCAGGTGATTTTTCTACTTTAAGGACTGCCAACCTTTTAAGTACCTCCTCTTTATCTATTTTGATCCTATCCAATATCGCTACTACCTCCTCCTTTACTGCTACATTGGCAGCATCCTCTTCTCTAGTGAAGACAGATGCAAAGTACTTAGTTACTACCTCAGCCATGCCCTCTGCCTCCACAGGAAGATCTCCTTTTTGGTCTCTAATTGGCCCCACCCTTCCTTTGACGACTCTTTTACTATTTATATATTTATAAAAGGATTTTGGGTTCCCTTTTATGTTACCTGTTAATCTATGCTCATACTCTCTGTTTGCCCTTCTTATTCCCTTTTATAGATCTCCTCTGTACTTTCTATATTCAGCTTGGTTCTCTACTGTATTATATACTTTATGTCAAAATTATAATTGTGGTCCTATGTATCTCAGGATGCAATGCAAGATGTTGGTGACGGAACGCCAGTATGCCAGGCGAGGCACTAAAGATTAGCCCCATGAAGCTTTGGTCTTTTGGACAGAACCACACTAATAGCTAATTCTCACTAAAAAGGCTGCATTTGCACACATTTTCTGTCTATAAAACCTTACTTCCTGTTCTCATGTTTTGTTGTCACACTTTTGTGCCAACTTTTCCTATTGTAACTTCTGATGGCCTGGTGTGCCTGGTGACTGGGTGACTGCTGTTTTTGAAAGTTTCCATGTACTAACATGCTCTTTCCACTGGGTGGCCATACGCAATTCTTGAACATTTTCAGGGACTCCAGCCACAACCCCTTGTCTCCTCTTTGGAAAAATTATGGCCCGTAATTTCCGATAGGAGGCTTCCTGCATGCGGATGCCTCCTATCGGAAAAAAATCTACGAACTTACCTGAGGGCTCCCGAGGTCCAGACACTTCTGAAGTGCTCCTGGGCCTCTCCACAGTCGAAATGCGCAGGGCCCACATATCCCAGAGGCACATGCAGTTCGCAAGCGTCCCTGGGATCACGTGGGCCAGGCCAGCCAATAGGAGAAGGGAATCTCCCTTCATACTTTTGACAGATAGACCTGTCAAATATATGAATGGAGATCACCCCAAAAAGGCACCAAAACATTAAATACATTTTTTTTAATCACGTTTTTAAAATGAGTTAAAATTACATTAAGTTAAATATTTTAAACAAAAATTTAAAGTTTTTTACAGGGCTAAAAATAAACTTACCTTTAAAAATAATAAACCTGTGGAAAAAATGTTTTAATTTTACTTAATTCACCACTTACATTGTTAAAAGCAGGCCTTGCGCCTGCTTTTTAAACACGCAGCTGCTAGAGACTTACCCTCCCGGAGAAACCTGTAAAAAAATGGAATTTCAAGGTCTACGCGCTGCCTCTCCGGCGCACGCGTTTGACCTCTGAACACCTTCCTTCAAGAGAACGGAAGTTCCGGTTTCCTGTGCATGCGCAGTACATGCACGAAACCGGCACTTTCATTGGGCCTACGCGTGAGTACACTGCGCGTACTCACCCGTGGAGACCCGAATTTCTGGCCCATTGGATGGGTAGAAGGAATGTTAAGGAAACAAGGGGGCACATGAGCATGATATGGAGCTGCAGGCAGATGTTGGGGAAGTGGATGAGGGCAAGTGAGTATGTTGGGAGAAAGGAGGGATATTAGGGAGGTAATGGTGTTAGAGGGAGAAAATCAGTGGAGTTCAGGAGGTAATTTCCTGGCTAGCCCTGCACTTTGATGTGACCCTGCTCCTGACAATATTAAAACAAAATGCCTGCTGACCCTACTTTCTGGCCTGGACCTACATCTCAAAGCCTGCTCCCTAATCTATCCTGAGAATAATAAAGAATAATTCCCAGCTCCCAATAACAAAATTATTGAAAATATTCCTGACCCAGTCCCCCTCCTCAGGCTCTGTCATCTGCAAAATCTTCGCAATGTAACCCTGCTACTCAGAGTTCATTCCCACATGGAATATAAACTCACTTTAAAATATTCCCATACTCATTCCCAGCTCAAATATAAATGTGTTCAAAAATATTCCCACCCTGTCTTGAGCCCGCCTGGAGCTGAAAACATTGTTGATTAAATATATTCCCAGCGTATCACTGCCTGCTGCATAATTAATTTAATAATGCGCACAGCCTCTATTTCATTAATGCCTATCATGGAACCATATTGTATTTGTTCCTTTTATTTTATGAATAAATTTTGGTCCTTTTTATTTAATTAATTTTGTGCAATTACATTTATGTGAAAGGAAGAAATATTTATAATTTACAAATTTATCGGAATTCCATTCAGTTAAATAGCCGCTGCTTTATTTAACTAGGATGTTTATGGAAGTGCTCGATTAAATGTCCAGCACCATTACCATCAAATAATCCCTATTTTTATTGAATATTATTTATCAAACGCATTCCATTAAATGCTTCTATTTAATATATTAAAAAATTGGGGCGGATTAAAGTAAATGGCTTCTGCTGTTATATTAAATACTAGCTGAAGTGCCCGGCGGTGCCGAGGGATTTTTGAGGGCATGTTGTTGTTGGAAGAGAGAGAGAGAGAGCGACTGGGGGGCAGAGAGAGCGCGACTGGGTGAAAGAGAGAGAGCGACTGGGGGGAAGAGAGAGCGACGGGGGAAGAGAGAGCGCGACTGGGGGGAAAGGGGAGGGGGGAAAGGGGAGGGGGAAGGGGAGGGGAGGGGGGGAAAGGGGAAGGGAGGGGAGGGGGAGGGGGGAAGGGAGGGGAGGGGAGGGGAGGGGGAAGGGAGCGGAGAAGGGAGGGGAGGGGGGAGGGGAGGGGGAAGGAGGGGGGAAAGGGGGAGGGGGGAGGGGGGAGGGGGGAAGAAGGGGAGGAGGGGGGAAGAAGGGGAGGAGGGGGGAAGAAGGGGGTAAGAAGGAGGGAGCGGAGGAAGGGGGGGAAGAAGGAGAGGAGGGGGAAGGGGAGGAGGGGAGGGGAGATGGAGCGGGGTGGGGGGGAGGAGGAGGAGGGGGAGGAGGAGGAGGGGGGAGGAGGGGGGAGGGGGAGGGGGGGAGGAGGAGGGGGAGGGGGTGGGGGGACCCCTCCCCCCCATGATCTCCCGATGTCCCGCCCCCCGATGTCCCGCCTCCCGATGTCCCGAGCCCCGCCCCCGATGTCCCGAGCCCCGCCCCCTGATCGCCTGAGGCCCGATCTCCGATCTCCCGAGCCCCGCCCCCCCATCTCCCGAGGCCCGATCTCCCGATGTCCCGCTCCCCGATCTCCCGATGTCTCGCCCCCCGATCTCCCGATGTCCCGATGTCCCGAGCCCCGCCCCCCGATGTCCTGAGCCCCGCCCCCCGATCTCCCGAGGCCCGCCCCCCGATCTTCCGAGGCCCGATCTCCGATGTCCCGAGCCCCGCCCCCCGATGTCCCGAGCCCCGCCCCCCGATCTCCCGAGGTCCGATCTCCGATCTTCCGAGCCCCGCCCCCCATCTCCCGAGGCTCGCCCCCCCCCCGATCTCCCGAGGCCCGATCTCACGAGCCCCGCCCCCCCCAGCCCCGATCTGCCGAACCCCGAGCCCCGCCCCCCGCCCGAGCCGGCTTCAAGAGCAGAGAGAGAGATGCCGCCGCACAACCTACCGCGTGAGGCCGGGCCGGACTCAAGTCACGCGCATTGACTCCTGCCCCACCCGCCTTTACTAAGATGGCGGCGGTGGCGACGTTCGGCTCAGGCCCGCCCCCTCCAGCCTTCACAAAGATGGCGGCGATCGCGTGCCGCTTGTTGGGCGCGACGGGTGGTGCGTAGCTCGGGCGTGGCTGGGCAACAGAGGCCCAGGCTTACAGGCCTGGAAAAATGGTGAAAGGTAGGAAAATTCTAGATGTTAGAGAAAAGATTTACAAATTAATTAACTTTTTTTTAAAAACAATTTGTGTTTTAAAAGCAACTTTTTTTTTGCTGGAAATGTAGATTTGAAAAGAAACACGCAGAAAGTGGGAAAAAGAAATGAAAAGTTTGGAATCAAGATGGCGGCGACTCACCTCAGTTCAGAATGATAAGGCCCGCCCACACATGCACCGATTGGTCAACCGTCAGGTCACTGAACTGTAGGATTGGTCAATCATCACGTCTCTCAACTGTAGGATGGCCCGCCCGCACACACAATGAACCCGCCCCCACTCGATGCAAATGAGCGGATAATGAGAGGAATTTTGAACGTTTTTTGGATACCGTCAGCACAATTTTTGTCCTACCGTCGGCACAATTTTTGTCGGAGCAAAAAGTAAATACGCCTACAAGAGTCCCCTAATGAGCTTTCTTTTGATATAACATATGCGTAGGTACGCTCTATAACTTTTGATTGTATAGCCGGCCAGAGAGACAGAAAGAGAGACAGACAGAGAGACAGACAGATAGACATATCCTTTTATATATATAGATATTTTCTGTGCACGGTTCAGTTCCTCTGACTTCCCATCAGCAACATGACAGGAGAGCCACTAATATATATCATTGGTGTGCTCTTCCTGTCTTACAGAACCTTTGTTCCTGTTGTCATGTTTTTGTCACACTTTTGTGTCAACTTTTCACATTTGTAATGGGAACTGCCTGTTAACTTGTTATGCTGTAATTACATTCTCTAGCCTCAGTTTTGTGTCTCCTAGGCCGCGATTTCGCCATTGGAGGCGGGATCGCGGCGGAAGAGGTAGTTGGCAGGTCCCAATCCCGCTCCCGGCTCTAGCCGCTCTGCGAAAAGGATTTTACGTTAATTGGGCTTGTTAATCCTGCCCTGCGTGTTACCCGGCTCAATTACAAGGTGCGGGTCTGGTGACGTCACATGAGGACGCGTTTGTTGCCAGTATATTTAAAGGGGCCATGTCCCCATTTGCTCTCAATTCTGATTTAATGCTCCTGAGTGCTGGTTCAGGCAACAATGACTGCAGATAGTCAAAGGGCTGCACCATGTTGCAATGATGACATCCTCCATGTTCTTGTGGAGGGAGTCAGAGGATGCAGGGAGGTTCTATTCCCTGGAGATGGAAGGAGGAGACCTCCTCAGCAGATGAAGGCAGCCTGGCTGCAAATAGCTGAGTAGGTCATTGCAAGGTGTGTGTTTGTTAGCACCTGGGTGCAATGTAGGAAGAGTTTTAATGATCTTCTGCGTTCAGGAAAAGTGAGTATAAAATCACACTTACCTTCATTCTGCTGTGCCTGTCATCACGTCCCCATCACTCTGCATTGCCAACCCTACTCCTGCACATCCTTACTCACCCCAACATCCCTTGCACCATCAGAACCAGGGGTCACAGTCTAAGGATAAGGAGTAAGCCATTTAGAACAGAGATGAGGAGGAATTTCTTCACCCAGAGAGTGGTGAACCTGTGGAATTCTCTACCAAAGAAGGCAGTAGAGGCCAATTCATTAAATATATTCAAGAAGGAGTTGGATATATTTCTTAAGGCTAAAGGGATCAAAGGATATGGAGAGAAGGCAGGAACAGGGTACTGAATTTGGATGATCAGCCATGATCTCATTGAATGGCGGAGCAAGTTCGAGGGGCCGAATGGCCTACTCCTGCTCCTATCTTCTATGTTTCTATGTCTATGTTTCTATCACCCATCCCTTTCTCCCTATGTACAAAATCACATTCCCATCTTACTATGCACCCCTCACACTCACCCTCATCATTATGCAATGACAACAACTGACAACTCAAAAGGAGGCAACTTGGTATTGGCACCCCACTCCATCATAGTCTCCCTCTGAACATCTATCCCATCTTTACACGCATTCCATCACTCTCGCTCAAACTTCTCTTGTTTCCCTCATTTCAGGAAAAGAGTGCCCACAATAAGAGGGAGGGAGAGAACAGGAAGAGGACCGCCATCATTGGCTGTGCTCACCAACGCTGAGGAGGCAGCTCTGGACATAACAGGAATCGTTGATCAGCCTGAAGTGGGGGACTGAGAGAGGGGCTCATTAGAACAACCTGGTGATAGAATTATTTTCCATACATCATAGTTGGCATTCATGAGTGACTCATAGGGGGTTTGATGTCAAGAGAAATTGAATGCTTAGCATGTGCATAATGTCTGCAATCTACATATCACATGTCTAAATCATGTCATTACTCTCTCACAGGACCGTCAAGAGCCCCCCCCCCCCCAACTGTCCAGGAGGAAGAGCAGGAGCACTCCTCAGAGGATGCTCCAGCCTCTGAGGGAGCAGCATCAGCAGAAATTAGCGCACTCAGCCCCAGCGCAGAGACACACACCTCGGTGGGTCCTACGCGAGATAGAGTATTGTTGTCACCTGGTGTATCAGAAGTCGCAACTGAGCAAGATCAGATGGTGGAGACAGGGACAGCAGTGGAGACTCCTCGTCGTAGGCTGCAGGAATCTCCTAGCTTTGCTGAGCTGCATGCAGACGTTGAACCTCGGGGACCATCCAGGAAGAGGGTGATCCTGAAGCTTTAGGAACAAGTTCAGGAGGCTCTGACAGGGTTTGCAACCATGGTGACTGCTAGTGTGCAGAGAATGGAGGAGTCCATCTCAAATATGAGCAACGCCATGACGCACGCACTGGCAACTGTAGGTTCCGCCATAGAAAGGATGGCCACCTCCATGGAAGACATAAATCGCCAGACTCAGGAGAACATGGTAACACTTCTAAATAGATGGTCATCTATGGAGGATAGATGGGCATCTATTGAGGAGAGAAACCAGCGGTTCATGAATGTCAGTACAGACATGGGCCTTCATGGCCCCACTAATGTGCAGCAAGGTGCTCTCCATCTACTTGCTAGCAGAGAAGTGCAGGTGACCCATGAGAGGGATGATGGTGGGAGGGGACATGGAAGTGGGTGCTCCTCTCCAAGCGATCAAACTTCCACCCCCTTGCCAAACCCTTGGTCAGAGCCCCAGATGCTTCCCCAGACAGTGATGGCCGAGTCTGCCCCTGCACAGCCGCAGGAGGAGCAGGCTTTGGCGGGGCCCTCACAAGCTCCAAAACCCAGAGGACGACTGCCAAAGGCATCTAAGCAGACACAGCAGGGAAGTGAGCAGGCTGCCTCTACAGCTGCTGAAGCCACAGGTGTAGCACCACGTAGAAGCACATGTAAAAGAAAGATAGTGTAGGAATGTCTAGTTCCTATCCAAAAGACTGAGGTCCACTCAGGCGATCAAATAAACGAGGTTTAATGAAAAGTAACAGAGTTTAACAGATAACTACAGGAGAACATCGAATATAGGTCTAGTCAGTTCGGAGGCTCCACGAGGACTGCTTGGGCGGTCCCGTGGCTGATGCCATGACGTCATCACGTTTTTCCCGCCGGTGGGGATCATGTGATGAACGGCGTGATGTCATCGCGTTTACCCGCGCTATTAAAGTGATCGCGCTCTGTACATGTAAACAGTGAAAACAAAGATACAGACTCAGGCTGTAGCCAACATATTATTAAAGGGAATTATATACAATTGACTGGAGTCCCTTAGTGGCTCTGCCACATGCGCCCCCCCAGAATTGTCTTTAATAGCAAAAGTAAAACGGCGAGGAGGCCTGACAAGCCTGTCAGAGCGACTTCTGTAGCCTTGAAATGGAAGATGATGGACGGCGGGCGAGCTGGCGGGCGGTTGCATTTCATCTGGCATGGCGACTGTGGGCGGTCGGCCACGTTTCGGCGGTTGTGCGATCTCGACTGGGCGGTCAAGGTCCAAGTGAGCCGGCTTCAACCGGTCAACCGAAATGTGGTCCAGTTTACCTCCAACATCGACCGAAAAAGATTTGTCTCCTGGCTCTATTACGCGGAAAGGACCAGTGTAAGGGGGTTTGAGCGGGTCCCGATGAGCGTCGTGGCAGATAAACACATAGTCGGCGTTCTTCAGCTCAGCTGGGACGTGGGAGCTCTGCAAGCCGTGATGCAACGTAGGCACTGGAGCGAAACTTCTGGCTGCCTCCTGGTGGCTGATGAGCTGCTGGGACGCGGACCATGGCTCTGTTGAAGACGGAAGGAAATCCTCTGGTACGCGTAGCGGCTGGTCATATATGAGCTCCGCCGAGGATGATTGAAGATCTTCTTTGGGTGCCGTACGAAGACCCAAAAGGACCCATGGAAGCCTGTCCACCCAGCCCGCGCCTTGAAGGCTGGCTCGCAGTGCGGCTTTGAGCGACCTGTGGAATCGTTCGCATAAGCCGTTCGCCTGTGGATGGTAGGCGGTGGTGCGATGTAGCTTGATGCCGAGCCCCTGAGCCACAGCGTTCCAGAGCTCCGAAGAAAACTGCGGCCCACGATCGGACGAGATGTCTGCCGGTACCCTGAAGTGGGCAACCCAAGAGGAGACGAATGCCCTGGCAACGTCTGCGGAAGTGGTGGAAGACAGAGGAACCGCCTCCGGCCATCGAGTGGTGCGGTCCATCATTGTAAGCAGATGAGTAAACCCGTGCGAAGGCGGAAGTGGCCCCACCAGGTCCACATGCACATGATTAAACCTACGTTCTGGAACAGCGAAAGTGGCCAATGGAGCCTTGACGTGATGCTGCACCTTGGCCTTTTGGCAAACCATGCAGGTGTTGGCCCAGTCATGAACGTCCATGTGCATGCCCCGCCACACTAATTTGGACGACATCAACCGCTGCGAGGCCTTCATGCCAAGGTGCGACAACCCGTGGATGGCGTCAAAAACTTTTCGGCGACCGGGACAATAGGGCGAGGATCTCCTATGGAGACGTCGCAGAGTAGCGTAGTGCCCGCAGCATGGAATTTGACGTCAGCCGCTTGGAGGCTAGAGGGGTTGGTTCTGTAAGATTGGACCTCCGGATCCGAGGCTTGATCCGCAGCCATGAGGGCATAGTCGATGCCGAGCTGGACTGCATGAACGGTCGTGCGGGAGAGGCAATCCGCCACCAGGTTGTCCTTACCAGACACATGCTGAATGTCAGTGGTGAATTCTGAGATAAACGTCAACTGACGTTGTTGCCGAGCTGACCACGGTTCGGCGGTCTTGGCCATAGCGAACGTTAGTGGCTTATGGTCCACAAAAGCTGTGAACGGGCGTCCCTCTAGCAAGAACTGGAAATGGCGGATGGCCAGAAAAAGGGCCAGCAACTCCCAGTCGAACGTGCTGTACTTTCGTTCGTTTCGCCGTAGTTGACGGCTGAAAAACGCCAGTGGTTGCCATGTCCCATGCACCCACTGTTCCTGCACTGCGCCGATGACGTAGTCTGACGCGTCGGTGGTAAGGGCGATGGTGGCACCTGGCAGCGGGTGTGCCAGCATGGTTGCGTTGGCTAAAGCGCCTTTTGTGTCGACGAACGCCCGGTCCATATCGACCGTCCAGCTAATCGGATCCTTGCCGGACTTGCCCTTGAGGGCCTTGTACAGGAGCTGCATGAGCAGAGCTGCATTAGGGATGAACCGGTGATAAAAATTTACCATCCCGAGGAACTCCTGCAGGGCCTTGACGGACTGCGGGCGCAGGAATGAAGTAACTGCCTCCACCTTCGTTTGCAGGGGAATTGCGCCATCTGATGTGATGCGATGGCCTAAAATATCAATCTGCTGCAGGCTGAACTGGCACTTGGCTGGGTTGATGATCAAGCCGTGTTGACTGAGGCGTCTAAAGAGGGTGCGCAAATGGCAGATATGCTCCTCTTTATTAGGGCTGGCGATGAGGATGTCGTCGAGGTAGACGAAGAGAAACTTGAGGTCCCGAAGCACGGAGTCCATCAAGCGCTGGAAAGCCTGTGCAGCATTCTTCAATCCAAACGGCATCCGCAGAAATTCGAACAGGCCGAATGGGGTGATGACTGCAGTTTTCAGGACATCTTGTGCATGTACGGGGACCTGGTGGTAGCCACGGACGAGGTCGACTTTTGAAAAAATGGTATTTCCCGCCAAATGTGCCGAGAAATCCTGAATATGAGGGACCGGGTACCGATCAGGAGTAGTGGCGTCGTTCAGGCGTCGATAGTCGCTGCAAGGCCGCCATCCGCTGCCAGGTTTTGGAACAATGTGGAGAGGCGAAGACCAGGGACTATTCGATCGGCGAATAATCCCTAGCCGCTCCATTGTGTCGAACTCCGCTTTCGCAGCCGCGAGCTTGCCAGGTTCGAGGCGCCGGGCCCGTGCGTAGACCGGGGAGCCAGTAGTGGTGATGTGCTGTTCGACACCATGTCTCGTGGCCGTGGAAGAGAAATTGGGTCTGGTCAGGTCTGGGAAATCTCCAAGGAGGCGAGTGAAGTCATCCGGAGGTGTGGACGCGCAGGAGACAGTGCGCGCCACGGTGTTACCACGGTAGCACGGGATAGAGTGAAAACTGGCCGCATTGATCAACCGGCGGTGCCGTACATCCACCAGGAGGCCGTTGGCGCACAAAAAATCCACCCCGAGGATGGCTTGAGAGACTTTGGCCGTGATGAAATCCCAATAAAACCGCTGGCTGCCGAAGCACACCTGGACCCGCCGGCTTCCGAAGGTCCGAATGGCCCCGCCATTAGCCGCCTGGAGGGAGGGGCCGTGCCCCCCAACTTGTAGATCAAGATCTGACGCGGGTAGGATGCTACACTGCGCCTCGGTGTCGCAAAGGAAACGTCGACCAGATAGGGAGTCGTTGATGAAGAGGAGTTTTCCCGAATTACCGATTACCATCGCAGCCGTGGGGCGCTCGTTATAACCGGTCCTCTTTCGACAGGGTGGCTGCTGTTTTTTTTTATTGAGCGAAAAACTGCAGGGAGGGCGGCAGCATCTTGCTTTCGCGCCAAAATGAGCGTGGTAGAAGCACAACCCCGCAGGTTGAGGGGCTGGAGCGGCATCTGTGGGGGATGGGCACCTTGTGGCAGCACAGTACTGCTGTGTCACCGCGAAGATCTTGTCCGCATCGGCAGCCAGCTCTGCGCAGTCGGTGACTTCCGACCTGGCTAGGGCAGCCTGAACTTGCTCCGGTAGCTGGCTGAGGAATAGCTCCCTGAAGAGGAAGCATTCCGGTTCGGAGCCCAGGAGCGTGAGCATTTGGCTCATGAGCTCGGAGGGTTTGGAGTCCCCGAGGCCGGGCATATTGAGCAGCCGGCGGGTGCGCTCCGACTTCGTGTATCAGTCTTTACAGTGGAAGACACTAAGAATATCCCAACACTGGACAAACAGGGGGCTAAAGGGGGGGGAGGAGCTAAACATGATCAAAATCACTAAGGAAGTGGTACTCGGTAAAATAATGGGACTCAAGGCGGATAAATCACCAGGCCCTGATGGCTTACACCCTAGGGTCTTGAGGGAAGTGGTGGTAGGGATTGTGGATGCATTGGTAATAATTTTCCAAAGCTCCTTGGACTCAGCAAAGCTCCCGGCAGACTGGAAAACTGCTAATGTAACACCCTTATTTAAAAACGGCAGTAGACAGAAGGCTGGAAACTATAGACCGGTTAGCCTAACATCTGTGGTAGGTAAAATATTGGAGTCCATTATTAAGGAGACAGTAACAGGACATTTGGATAATCATAATTTAATAGGACAAAGTCAGCATGGTTTTATGAAGGGGAAGTCATGTTTGACAAATTTGCTGTAGGTCTTTGAGAAAGTAACATATAGGGTGGATACAGGGGAACCAGTGGACGTAGTGTATTTAGACTTCCAAAAGGCATTTGACAAGGTGCCACACAAAAGATTATTGCTTAAGATAAAAAATCACGGGATTGGGGGTAATATTCTGGCATGGATAGAGGATTGGCTATCTAACAGAAGGCAGAGAGTTGGGATAAATGGTTCATTCTCAGACTGGCAATCAGTAACTAGTGGTGTTCCGCAGGGGTCAGTGCTGGGTCCCCAACTCTTTACAATCTATATTAACGATTTGGAGGAGGGGACCGAGTGTAACATATCAAAGTTTGCAGATGATACTAAGATGGGAGGGAAAGTAGTGAGTGAGGAGGACATAAAAAACCTGCAAGGGGACATAGACAGGCTAAGTAAGTGGGCAGAGATTTGGCAGATGGAATACAATACTGGAAAGTGTGAGGTTATGCACTTTGGCAGGAAAAATCGTAGAGCAAGTTATTATCTTAATGGCAAGAAACTGGAAATTACTGAAGTACAAAGGGATCTGGGGGTCCTGGTGCACGAAACTCAAAAGGTTAGTACGCAGGTGCAGCAAGTGATTAAGAAGGCCAGTGGAATGTTGGCTTTCATTGCTAGGGGGATAGAATATAAAAATAGGGAGGTATTGCTTCAGTTGTACAAGGTATTGGTGAGACCGCACCTGGAATACTGCGTACAGTTTTGGTGTCCATACTTAAGAAAGGACATATTTGCTCTCGAGTCAGTACAAAGAAGGTTCACTCGGTTAATCCCGGGGATGAGGGGATGGACATATGAGGAGAGGTTGAGTAGATTGGGACTCTACTCATTGGAGTTCAGAAGAATGAGAGGCGATCTTATTGAAACATATAAGATTGTGAAGGGGTTGGATCGGGTGGATGCGGGGAAGATGTTCCCGATGATGGGTGAAACTAGAACTAGGGGGCATAGTCTTAGAATAAGGGGCTGCTCTTTCAAAACTGAGATGAGGAGGAACTACTTCACTCAGAGGGTGGTAGGTCCATGGAATATGCTGCCCCAAAAAGCTGTAGAAGCTACATCATTACATAAATTTAAAACAGAAATAGACAGTTTCCTAGAAGTAAAGGGAATTAAGGGTTACGGGGAGCGGGCAGGAATTTGGACATGAGACTAGGTTCGGATCGGTCATGGCCCTGTGGGTAGCGGAGCGGGCCCAGGGGCCGTGTAGCCTGATCCTGCTCCTATTTCGTGTGTCTAATTCTGTTAGATTCAGGAGATAGTTCTATGATAGTGGATTGGCGGTTAGGATCAGATCAGCCATGATCTTATTGAATGGCGGAGCAGGCTCGAGGGGCCGATTGGCCTACTCCTGCTCCTATTTCTTATGTTCTTATAAGACCTGCAACAACCGCGCCTTTATCGTATCATACTTGCGATCTTCTGGTGGATTACCAAGCAGGCTGACGATCCGCGAGGCTGTGGCACTGTCGAAGGTGGAGACCACGTGATTGTAATGGGTCTGATCCGCAATGATGTACCTGATTGCGAACTGGGCTTCAGCCTGGATGAACCACGCGGCTGGCTGTTGCTCCCAGAACTGTGGTAGCTTCAAAGCAACGGCGTTCGATTCCATGTTCAGTAACTTCTGCGAAAACCGTTCGCAAAAGTCGGGGTCACCAATGTAGGAATGTCTAGTTCCTATCCAAAAGACTGAGGTCCACTCAGGCGATCAAATAAACGAGGTTTAATGAAAAGTAACAGAGTTTAACGGATAACTACAGGAGAACATCGAATATAGGTCTAGTCAGTTCGGAGGCTCCACGAGGACTGCTAGGGCGGTCCCGTGGCTGATGTCATCACGTTTTTCCCGCCGGTGTGGGATGACGTGATGAACGGCGTGACGTCATCGCGTTTACCCGCGCTATTAAAGTGATCGCGCTCTGTACATGTAAACAGTGAAAACAAAGATACAGACTCAGGCTGTAGCCAACATATTATTAAAGGGAATTATATACAATTGATCAGAGTCCCTTAGTGGCTCCACCACAATAGCACATAAATAATCACACGGGTAGTCACTTGGGTGATTTGCTAGAAATGAATGTTAAGTTTCTGTTATTTTACTTTGTTGTAATAAATTATTTTTTCTCAATGTTTGCATTTGTTGCCATATGTGTGCTCACAATTGCAAGTGGCAGAGTGAAGGGTAAGGATGCCTTTTATGTCCAGCAATGGTGGTGACAGTACAAGGAATAGACAGTTCATTGTAGAAATGCTCTATGGTGTTGAAGTGGGGTGTTGCCAACCTTCATGCCCATGTGGCAGCCACATGTCTGTGCTGCATAAAGTTAAGTGAATCTGGCATTGATTAGGCCATCCCTGGCATCACGGGCAGCAATATGCTCGCGTTCTGGTCGCATTGGGACAGCTGCCTCCTCTAGGCGTTCCTCATGCTGAATCTCATTCTGCTCCTTCTCATCCTCCTCCTCCTCTGAAGAGGCTGTGCACTCTGCGCCTTGTGCCTCATGCAGCTCTAATCCTCGCTGTAGTGCTATGTTGTGCAGTGCACAAGAGACAATGACGATTCTTGAGACCCTGGCTGATGCATACTGAAGGTCTCCACCAGATCTGTCCAGGCACCTGAAGCGCATTTTGAGCAACCCTATTGTTTGCTCTGAGACTTCTGGTTGGAATGTGGCTTTGATTATAATGCTCATCAGAGTCGTTTAATGGCCTCCTCAAAGGTGTCAATAGCCACATCTTCAGGGGATAGCCCTTGTCTCCAACGAGCCAGCCAGAATGATAATTTGGCACCGTGAAGAGTTGAGGGACAGTAGATTGGCACTGGATGTAAGAGTCATGGCAGCTGCCAGGGAACTTGGCGCACACATGCATGCTGCTCTTCCTATGGTTGCATACAAGCTGCACATTAAAGGAGTGGAAGCCCTTGCGGTTGACAAATACTGCTGGGTTCTGATGGGGTGCTCTGATGGCCACAGGGGTGCAACCGATGACACCCTGCACCCGCGGGAAGCAAGCCAGATTGAGAAAGCCGAGCAGTCGCTTGGAAAACATAGAAACATAGAAGATGGGAGCAGGAGTAGGCCATTCCTGCCCCTTGAGCCTGCTCCGGCATTTAATGAGATCATGGCTGATCTTCCAAATTCAGTACCCTGTCCCTGCTTTCTCCCCATATCCCTTGATCCCTTTAGCCTTAAGAAATATATCTAACTCTTTCTTGAATATATTTAATGAATTGGCCTCAACTGCCTTTTGTGGTCGAGAATTCCACAGGTTCACCACTCTGTGGGTGAATAAATTCCTCCTCATCTCTGTCCTAAATGGCTTACCCCTTATCCTTAGACTATGACCCCTGGTTCTGGACTTCCCCGACATCGGGAATATCCTTCCTGCATCTAGTCTGTCTAGTCCTGTTAAAATTTTATAAGTTTCAATGAGATCCCCTCTCATTCTTCTAAACTCCAGCGAATATAAGCCCAATCGACCCAATCTCTCCTCATACGTCATTCCTGCCATCCCAGGTATCAGTCTGGTGAATCTTCGCTGCACTCCCTCCATGACAAGAACATCCTTCCTCAGATAAGGTGACCAAAACTGCACACAATACTCAAGGTGTGGTCTCACCAAGGCTCTGTACAACTGCAGCAAGACATCCTTGCTCCTGTACTCGAATCCTCTCACTATGAAGGCCAACATACCATTTGCCTTCTTAAACGCCTGCTGCACCTGCATGCTTACCTTCAGCGACTGGTGCACAAGGACACCCAGGTCTCGTTGCACTTCCCCTTCTCCCAATCTATTGCCGTTCAGATAATAATCCGCCTTCCTGTATTTGCCACCAAAGTGGATAACCTCGCATTTATCCACATTATACTGCATCTGCCATGCATCTTCCCAATCACCTAACCTGTCCAAATCATACTGGAGTTTCTCGGCATCCTCCTCACAGCACACACGCCCACCCAGCTTTGTGTCATCTGCAAACTTAGAGATATTACATCTAGTTCCCTCGTCTAGATCATTAATATATATTGTGAATAACTGGGGTCCTGGCACCGATCCCTGCAGTACCCCACTAGTCATTGCCTGACACTCGGATAAAGAGCCGTTTATTTCAAATCTTTGCTTCCTGTCTGCCAACCAGTTCTCTATCCAAGTCAGTACCTTACCCCAATCCCATGTGCTTTAACTTTACACGCTAATCTCTTATGCGGGACCTTATCGAAAGCCTTCTAAAAGTCCAAATACACCACATCCACTGGTTCTCCCTTATCTATTCTACCAGTTACATCCTCAAAAAATTCCAGTAGATTAGTCAAGCACGATTTACCTTTTGTAAATCCATGTTGACTGTGTCCGATCCTGTCACTGTTTTCCAAATGCTCTGCTATTACATCTTTTATAATGGACTCTAGCATTTTCCCCACTACCGATGTCAGGCTATAATTCCCCGTTTTCTCTTTACCACCTTTTTTGAATAGTGGGGTTACATTAGCCACCATCCAATCCATGGGAACTCTTCCAGAATCTATAGAGTTTTGGAAGATGACCAGCAATGCATTTACTATTTCTAGGGCCACTTCCTTAAGTACCTTAGTATGTAGATTATCAGGCCCTGGGGATTTATCCCATCAATTTCCCTAATACCATTTCCCTAAAAATACTGATTTCATTCAGTTCCTCCCTCCCATTAGACCCTATGTTCCCCGACATCTCTGGGAGGTTATTTGTGTCCTCCTTTGTGAAGACAGAATCAAAGTATGTATTAAATTGTTCAGCCATTTCTTTGTTCCCCATTATAAATTCCCCTGATTCTGACTGCAAGGGACCTACACTTGACTTCACCAATCTTTTTCTCTTCACATATCTATAGAAGCTTTTACAGTCAGTTTTTATGTTCCATGCAAGCTTAGTCTCATTCTATTTTCCCCCTCTTAATTAATCCCTTTGTCCTTCTTTGCTGAATCCTAAACTGCTCCCAATCCTCAGGTTTGCTGTTTTTTCTGGCCAATTTATATGTCCTCTCCTTGGATCTTATGCTACCCCTAATTTCCCTTGTTAGCCACGGTTGAGTCACCTTTTTTGTTTCTGTATACAACTCCCACTAACGTTTTCTGTCCCTTGGTATTTCTCAGCTCTACCCATACAGATTCCACATCATCAGAGCTAATATCCTTCCTTACTATTGTCTTAATCTCTTTAACCAGCAATGCTACCCCACCTCCTTTTCCTTTTTGCCTGTCCTTCCTGAATATTGAATAACCCTGGATGTTGAATTCCCAGCCTTGGTCACCCTGGAGCCATGTCTCAGTAATCCCATTTATAACATATCCGTTTATATCTATTTGCGCAGCTAATTCATCCACCTTATTACAAATGCTCCTCGCATTAAGACACAAAGTCTACAGGCTTGTTTTTTTAACACTCTTAGACCTTTTAGAATTTTTATTTACTGTGGCCATGTTTGATTTAAACCCTTGATTTCTCTGACTGCCACTTTTGCTTTTCTCCTTCCTGTCATTTGCTTCTATCTTTGCTTCCCTTTCCTCTGTCTCCCTGCACAGGTTCCCAACCCCCTGCCATTTTACTTTACACCCTCCCCAACAGCACTAACAAACACGCCCCCTAGGACATCAGTCCCGATCCTGCCCAGGTGCAAACCGTCCAGTTTGTACTGGTCCCACCTCCCCCAGAACCGGTTCCAATGTCCCAGGAATTTAAATCCCTCCCCCTTGCACCATTCCTCTAGCCACGTATTCATCTGAAATATCCTTCTATTTCTACTCTGGCTAGCACATGGCACTGGTAGCAATCCTGAGATTACTACCTTTGAGGTCCTATTTTTTAATTTACCTCCTAACTCCCTATATTCAGCTTTTAGGACCTCATCGCGGTTTTTACCTATCTTGTTGGTACCTATATGCACCACGACAACTGGTTGTTCACCCTCCCCCTCCGGAATGCCCTGCAGCCACTCCGAGACATCCTTGGCCCTTGCACCAGGGAGGCAACATACCGTCCTGGAGTCTCATTTGCGGCCGCAGAAACGCCTATCTATTCCCCTTACAATAGAATCCCCATTAACACTGGCTTCATCAGTGGAAAAGTGGATGTAATTGGTGACCTGCATGATGCATCTGTGCGCGGCCGACTGGGAGATGCCTCTAATGTCTGCTGCAGATACCTGGAAAGAGCCTGAGGCAAAGAAGTTGAGGGTGCTGATGACAGCCACTGGTAAGGGGTGTCCACCCGCTCCTCTGGGCTGCAGGTCTTGATTGAGCATTGTACAAATGTCTGCAACTACCTGTCGCGATAGTCTCAACCTCCTTTTGGCACTGATGCTCTGTCATGTTGAGAAAGCTCATCCTCTGTCTGTATACCCTGTGTTGGGGGTATCTCTTGCGGCATGGTGCAGCCCTGCACTGATGTCCTCTGCCCTGTGCAGCAGCAAGTGGTTGAGGAGAAGGTTGGTGCTCTTGTTGTTGGTGCTGTTGGTGTGCCTGGTTCTGCTGCTGCTGCGGCTGATCGTGGTCAGATTCTGAGGACCAGGGTGAGAGGCTATAAATAGTTCCCATTCTGCTGTTTTGTATGGCAGGTGAGGATGAGATGTTAGAAGCAATCTGTCAATGGGGAGAGAGATTATTCCAAGGAGATGACAGTGTATATAGAGTTTACACCACACACTTACAGCCTCAATAAAGATCAAATGTGTCTTCCAAATCCTGAAATCAGCAACTTCTGACATTAGAAAGTGAACAGATGTGAAATGTTAGCTTTTATACTACATTTGTAGCTGTGAACTATTTGTTGAGTCTGTGTGCCCCAGTTATGTTTAGGATCAATCACTGGACACAGACAACAAGAATAACTTTTAGCAGGTCTTTACTATTCGGTGGTCAGGGCTGAACTGCCCAGCAAATCCCTACACAACACTTATATACCGGTGTGGTCACCACTGGTATTACAGTATGACAGTATACAGCAGCCAAGAGAAAGTAGTACATCTCTTAAGGTAGTTCTCTTAAGGTGGAACAGGTTACATACACCACAATCCTCCCTTTTTAGCTTAACAGTTATATCCCCATTTAACATAACATAATAACATATATATATATACAACTTCATGCAAAACAGTTCAAAGATTCAGTCTCTGAGGAGGCCTCCTGATTCGAGTTGGATAACGCCTTTCAGGGGTCTCTGATTCTCGTTGCTGGGGTGACTCATCTAGTTGGTCTCTTATGGATTGGACACCATCATCAGGTACATTCACTTCTGAGGTAGATGCTTCAGGTTCACTAACTTCTTCCACGGTTGTCTCTGCCGTAACCATGGGTTCGACCCTTGTTCTCGATTCTACCAGTTGGTCAGCATGACACCGTATTACATTTTCACCAATATCTACCGTGTACATCAGGGGTCCTTGTCTGGCCCGAATTGTTCCAGATTGCCATTTCTCGTTTTTATAGTCCCGGGCTAACACTGGTTGTCCTATTTCGAAACTCCGAGTGGTCTTGTTATTTATATGCTGGAACTGTTTGTTTTCAACTTCCCTCCGCACATTGGGTTTTAACAAGTCCAACCTGGACCGCAACCTCCTGTTATAGAACATCATGGCAGGACTTTGGTTTGTCACTGCATGAGTGGCATTTCGATATGCCAGCAGGAATTTGTCCACCTTGTGTTGTAGTGGAATCTGATCTTCGCTCATGGCCTTTATTGCTTTTTTAAACATTTATACAAATCTCTCGGCCAACCCGTTTGTAGCCGGATGATATGGGGCAGAGGTATAATGTTTCACCCCATTCTTCTTCATGAATTTCTGGAATTCTTCTGACACGAACTGCGGTCCGTTGTCTGAACATATTTGTTCTGGCAATCCATTTCTTGCAAATATCGTTCTTAGCACCGCGATCGTCTTTTCCGAGGTAGTGGTAGTCATCTTAATCACTTCTGGCCATTTAGAATGTGCGTCCACCACAATTAAAAACATGGAGTCCATGAATGGACCAGCAAAGTCAATATGTACACGTTGCCATGGGGTTGAAGGCCATTCCCATGGATGCAGCGGTGCAATCGGAGGTGCATTTTGCACTTTTTGGCACCCTGAGCAGCTTTTCGTCAGATCCTCTATCTGTTGGTCGATACCCGGCCACCACACATAAGCCCTAGCAAGGCTTTTCATCTTGACTCCCCCCAGATGACCTTCATGCAGTTCCTTTAGAACTCTCTCTCTTAACTTAGGAGGAATAATCACCCTTGTTCCATACATCAATGTTCCTTGACAGACGGACAGCTGTTCTCGTCTTGCTGAGAATGCCGGTAACAGTGGATCACCATGTGCTGGCCATCCCTTCACTGTCACTTCGTAGACCCGGGACAGTGTCGGGTCGTTCCTGGTTTCTCTTTCAATACTTACATTGGTGACTGGTAAACATTCGATGATGGTCGACTAAAATAACTCAACAGGGTCAACTGTCGGTGCCTCCTCCTCTGTAGGTAGTGGCAGGCGCGACAGCCCATCAGCATTACCATGCTGCTTTGTCCCTTTGAATTCAATCTGATATTGATGTGCCCCTAGGAAAAGGGACCATCTCTGGAGTCTCTGTGCTGTCATCACCGAAACACCCTTCTTAGGGTTAAAAATGGATACCAACGGCTGGTGGTCTGTCAGAAGCGTGAACTTTTGGCCCTGCAGGTAATGATTAAACTTCTTTACTCCCCACACAAGGCTGAGAGCCTCCCTATCTATCTGAGCATAGTTGCGCTCAGCGGAGGTCAATGACCTGGATGCGAACGCAACTGGCCTCTCCTGGCCATTTGGCAACTTGTGTGAGAGTACTGCCCCAATACCATATGGAGAAGCATCACAAGCCAAACGAATAGGCAGCGTTGGGTTGAAGTGAGCCAACACTCCCTCTGAGGTGATCAATGCCTTGCTTTTGCGAAAGGCCCTCTTACAGTCCTCGCTCCACTTCCATGGTACTCCCTTCTGCAAAAGAGCGTTCAGCGGGTGCAGCACCGTGGATAAATTTGGCAGAAACTTATGGTAATAGTTAATCAACCCTAGGAACGACCTCAACTGGGATACATTATCCGGAGCGGGAGCCTTCACAACAGCTTCGATCTTGTCAGGAGACTTATGAAGCCCCTCTTGGTCAATGACATGACCACAGTACGAGATCCTCTTCTGAAAGAACTCACATTTCTGGCGATTAACTCGAAGTCCATATTCTTTCAATCTGGTGAGCACCAGTTCCAAATTTGCAAGGTGTTCCTCGTCATCATCTCCTGTAATCAGAATATCGTCCAGGTAACATTGTGTGCCTGGAATTCCCTGTAATACCTGCTCCATGGCCCTCTGCCATCTCCACAGATGCGAACCTTCCCCGGTTCCCCCGGCTTGTTGCTCGATGAACGCTTCATGACGGGAACAATGGGTGTGGCCCACTCACTCCAGTCTACCTTAGACAGTACTCCTGAACGTTCTAGCCCTTCCAGCTCAGCTTCCACAGCAGGTCGTATCGCATAAAGTACCGGTCTGGCTTTGAAAAATTTCGGGTTTGCATGTTCTTCAACCTTGATGTTTGCTGTGATTCCTCTCAGTGTTCCCAGTCCCTGTTGAAACACCTCTTTAGCATCGTCCAATATTCTGGACAATCGTTTAGGTTTGACATATTTTTTACCGGAATCTACCGTTAGTGCTTTTAAGGAATGCCAGTCCATATTTATTTTCCTAATCCACTCCCGTCCCAGTAGTGGTGGACCTCCCTCAGGTAGCACATATAAGTCCATTCCTCGGCTTTCTTTGCCCTTGTGGACCACCTTTACCTCTATCTTCCTGATGGGGTATACTCTTTGCCCCGTGTATGTTTTCAATACAATCTCCGTATCCCGTAGGGGAATATGTGGGAATAACCTTTTGTAATCTTGCTTATTCATGACCATCAATGCCGATCCAGTGTCCAATTCCATCTTCACTTGGACTCCTGCTATCTGAAGTGTGACCCAAATTGTTTGGAGGTCTGCTTCCTTACCAACATTGTGTACTCTTAGACTACCCAGTTCATTACTGCTGGAGTCTGAATCTGACTTCTGTTCGTTCGAACTGTTCTCTGTCACCTTGTGTACTTTTCTGTACTTTTCCTGCGGTGACTTTTTGTTGCTGGTCTTCTTTCCTGACCGGTATACTTTAGCTATGTGACCAAGCCTGCCACATTTTCTGCATTCCTGATTTTTGAACCAGCACTGGTTCTGATCGTGCGTTGTCTTTCCACAACGATAACATTTTACTGTACTCAAGACCATTTGATTGACCGTAGCTGCATTTCCGCCATGCCTCTCGCTGCGGCTTCTTGCGATGCTGCAATAGTGACAGCCTTATCAAGCGTAAGATCATTCTCCTCAAGCAGTCTCTTTTGTGTTCCTTCTTTTAACAATCCACACACAAATTTATCTCTCAGTGCATCTGCTAGTCCTGTTCTAAACTGACAGTACTTCGATAGCTTATGCAGTTCAATTAAAAATTCAGCGTTGCTTTCGTCTTTCAGCTGCGTTCTTCTGTAAAATTTAAATCGTTCTGCTATCATCAGCGTCGTGGGGTTTAAATGATTTTTCAGGACAGTAACAATATTCGCGAAAGTCTGATCCGCCGGTTTATTTGGTGATAGAAGGTGCTTCAATAGCCCGTATGTCTTCGCACCCATTGAGCTTAATAAGGTTAGTGCTTTCTCATCATCTGGTACCTTATTTGCTTTACAATAAACTTCCATGCATTCTACATACGTGGTCCAATCTTCGATATCACTATCAAAGGTATTAATGCTCCCATGTTTAGGCATCCTTGCAAGTTTTTAAATTTTTCTTTTTCTCAAAATGGCGGCTTCCCGCGCTTGTCTTCTTCCCCCGCCTACTAAAATGGCGGCTTCCCGCGCTTGGCGGTCTTTCCCGCACTCGTCTTCTTCCCCCGCCGACTACAATGGCGGATTCCCGCGTTTGCCTTCTTCCCCCGCTGGCTGCAATGGCGATTGCCATGCTGCTGCCGTTCTCGCCTCCCCAGCGGTTCTCAATTCCCCGACGCTGCTTTGCCTCGCAGCCCCGCTTGCAGCCCGGTCCTTTACACCGGCTGCGTTTGATTTCTCCGCGGCTCTCGTGCCTTAAGCTGCCCCAGTCGCTGCGCCTCTCGGCCTCGATTGCAGCGCGGCCCTTTTTACCGGCCGTAGTCGAGTTCTCCGCCCTTATTACTCCGTTTTCCCTCCCCTACTCCACAGCCAACGCGGCCGACTTTCTGCTCGTGTCGCTGATCGGCTTACCCACCACCGTGGTAGAAGAGATGATCACTGCCTGTCGCTGATGGAGGGCTTCGTGGTCAGAATTTTTCTTTTTAACCCGGGTTCTCGATGCCTCCCGTGCGATGGTGCTCAGCAGGATGATGAGGGCGGATGCCTCTTCTCGACGCCCGTTCTGAGGACGAAGCTGCCTTGGATGTAAAACTGCCACAGGGTAAGATCGGACTCGTCGCCACTGTTGAGTCTGTGTGTCCCAGTTATGTTTAGGATCAATCACTGGACACAGACAACAAGAATAACTTTTAACAGGTCTTTACTATTCGGAGGTCAGGGCTGAACTGCCCAGCAAATCCCTACACAACACTTATATACCAGTGTGGTCACCACCGGTATTACAGTATGACAGTATACAGCAGCCAAGAGAAAGTAGTACATCTCTTAAGGTAGTTCTCTTAAGGTGGAACAGGTTACATACACCACACTATTCAGCTCAATTGAACTCCTGACCTACTTACCTGCTGAGATCTCTGAACGACGTGAACCTTGTTAAAAATGTGGTAATATAGAAAAAGGTTGGCAAAATAGTAGTTAACAAGTGTTTAACAAGCTGTTAAGTATCTTAAATGCTTCGCCCACTGCTTGGTATCAGGTCTGTTCTGAAATCGCAGACCCGACGCTTTGGAAACTTACATGGAGGCATATTCAGAGCGGGCTCCCAACCCGCTGTCAATCTTTTTGTTTTTGACAGTGGAACCGTCTCTGAACCTGCCCTCTGAGCGCTGGCAAAATTGCGGCCTTAGTTCCCAGCCTGTGCTGCAGAGAAACTCCTCTGCTCCAACCAACTATTTAAAAAATAAATTTAAAAATACAGCTTTTATTGCCTATTTGATTCAACTGAGTGGGTTGCTAGGCCACTTCAAAGGATAGTTAAGAGTTGACCACGTGGGTGTGGGACTTTTTAAAAATTTGTTCCTGGGATGTGGGCGTCGCTGGCAAGGCCAGCATTTATTGCCCATCTTAACTGCCCTTGAGAATGTGTTGGTGAGCTGCCTTCTTGAACCGCTGCAGTCCGTGTGGTGAAGGTACTCCCACAGTGCTGTTAGGTGGGGAGTTCCAGGATTTTGACCCAGTGACGATGAAGGAACGGCAATATATTTCCAAGTCAGGATGGTGTGTGACTTTGAGGGGAACTTCTTGTCCTTCTAGGTGGTAGAGGTAGAGGTGCTGCCGAAGAAGCCTTGAAGTCACATATAGGCCAGACTGGGTAAGGACAGCAGGTTTTCTTCCATAGAGGACATTTGTGAACCAGTTAGGTTTTTATGACAAACAACAGCTTCATGGTTTTTACTGATACCAGCTTTTCATTTCCAGATTTTATAACCTAAATTCAAATTCTCAAACTGCCATTGTGTTTTGAACTCAACATTCTCTGGATTACTAGTTTAGTAACATAACCACAACACTAACGTTCTTGTTAACCAGTACATTACTGTACCCATTAACACACAGAAAACTCCAGTTCTCTGCTGCTAAAATGCTGTAAGTTTTGCAAGTTAACTATGTATATAATATAAAGTCAAAGTATTACATAAAACTAAGGACAGAATGAATGACTTTAAATGGAAGACTGAATTACATTTTAAAATCTTGTTTGAATTAACCCCCTCCCTCTAACCCTGCTTCACCTGATGACAATATTTGGTCCTGATTCCCCATCTGCAACGCCATGGTAGAACTTTGGCCTAGAAATTCAGTATAGCCACGTTTGGGGCGCTACAGCATGGCGTTCGCTAACTTTTGCGCCCGGCGCAACTTAGCGCCACCTTCGCCGATATTTAGTTGCATCGCCCAAGAGGTTGCTGCTGCGCTAAAGCAGGCGATGCACGACTATCATTAGGCGCTAAGTCGGCGATCCGGGGCGCAAACACCGAAGGCGGGCGCAGCGCAGGTGCGGCGAGGTGCTCATTGAGGGCAGACAGTCAGGCGCCGGTCAGCACTTAAAGGGGGAGGGTGGAATTGCTTGGCTGCCACGCCCTGCACACTGCAGCCCTAGGGCAAGGCCTGAACACTGCTTCTGGAACAACTCCACGCCCAGCAGAATGGAGAAGGCCAGGGAGAGAGCGCAGCGCTTCGGCGAGGGTGACCTGAGGCTGCTGGTTGGCGCAGTGGACCGCAGGCGCCATACCCTCTTCCCTGAGGGTGGCAGGAGGCCGCTGCCCGCCAAATATCGGAAAGCATGGAGGGATGTGGCAAACAGGGTCACGTCCAACAGCGTGGTTGGCAGGACACCAACCCAGTGCCGGAAAAAATTCAACGACCTCACTCGGGTTGTCAGGGTGAGTACCCTTTCCAGTATCCTCCTCATCCCTGCATGTGCACCTCACTTTATGGCCAAACAGGTCTGAAAGCCCTAATGGCCAGCCATCATCCAGCAGCTATGTGACTGTCATGAAAAGCACTTGCGCAATCAGGACTTTAGACACTGTCAGGGCTATTCGACCATGGGAGGCAGTGCGGGCAAGATCAGGGCTTGACACTGTCAGGGCTAATCAAACATGGGAGGCAGTGCGGGCAAGATCAGGGCTTGACACTGTACTTAGAGGCGGTCTTTTCTCTTGCAGGCCAAGCTGGCGCATAACAGAAGACAGCAGCGACAGACCGGGGGAGGCCGTCCTGACCTGAAACAGCTGAGCGACCTCGAGCAGCGAGTGGAGCAGATCATGGCAGGCCGGCTGAGTGGCCCCGTCGCCACTGGAGATGCTGACCCTGTTCTGGGCACCAATGGTAAGGTCATCACCTTTTTGACCTCTCCCTTTCCACTTGCGCCTCACACCAGCATCCTTTGCCACTATCGAACCAATGCAGTGCACAGCAGCACTCATGCCTCCCTCGCTGCCGCCCTGTCCTCACTCTAAAGCAACTCTTGTGCCTCCCTGCTTTCAGATGGTGACTCACCAGGTGAGGAGGCGGCCCCTCAAGCTGCCACTGTGTCCGAGTCAGACAAAGAGGAGGAGGAAGAGGAAGCCAGCCCATCAGGGACACCCTCAGCCAAGGCAGCCCATGGCCATGATGGTGACACGTCTTCCCTGGAGGGGAGCAGGGGGGAAGGGTCGGAGGATAGTGAAGCTCCGGGGACCAGCGGGCTGCAGCAACGCGGGAGGGGTGGGGAAGCTCGGCGGCCTTCTCCCTGGAGGGTGAGTGCGGCCTCCAGTCCTGCTACGGTGAGCGCAGAGGAGGTGCGGCTCCTAGCGGAAATGGGCGCCCAGGCTGAGCGCAGGCACACTGAGCTCATAGCTGCAGTGGCAAGGATGCCTGACTCCATAGAGTCACTGGCAAGGAGTGTGCAGGAATTCGGGGCAGCACAGGCCAGGAGTCTGGAACTATTCAGTGCAGCACAGGCCAGGAGTCTGGAACTATTCAGTGCAGCACAGGCCAGGAGTCTGCAGGACTTCGCGGCAGCACAGGCTAGGAGTCAGCAGGACTTCGCTGCTTCACAGGCGGCTTCTAGCCAAGTGCTCAGTCGTGCCGTGCATTCACTGGCTGGTGTCATGCAGACACAGACCAGGGCCACACGGGCACTAAATGCTGCCACACTCGCTGGATCGGCCAGGCATCGCTGGGGCACTCGCTGTGCCGCAGCAGCCCAGCAGTCTGTGCCTCAGCAGATTGCTGCGCATGCTGCAGTGCTGGCCCGTGCGCATGCCAATGTATCAGCCGACCAGGGAGTGCCTGTGATCTGTCAGGTTGGCAGCATTCCTGCAGCCAACACTGTCACTCCTCCATTGCAGCTGCCACCAGCTGTTGGACAGACTGCTGCCGCCAAGCAGAGTTGGAGCAGTCAGCAACCGGCCCCTCCAGTCCCAGAGCTGGTCCAGGCCGACCCCCAAGGGCATCTGCCATCTCATCATCTGACCCTCAGCAGCCTTCCCCCAGCCTTGCTGCAGCCACTGGGGCCCCATTGAGGAGGAGCTGCAGGGCAGGTAGGGGCCAGTCACGGAAGCGAAACAGATCACCCTCGCAGGGGAAAAAGTAGAAGGTGTGGCCAAATGTTTTGTTTTACTTATAAAAGCCGAGACTGGTGTATTTGTTTCATATTTAAAGGCCGAGACTGGTATATTTGTTTTACTTGTAAAGGCCGAGACTGGTGTATTTGTTTCATATTTAAAGGCCGAGACTGGTACATTTGTTTTACTTGTAAAGGCCGAGACTGGTGTATTTGTGTTTTTGGGGGGGGTTTCTCTCCATTAGTTTGTCATGTGGGAAGAGCACAGAGGTATCACAGTAAAAAAATTTCTTAAATCGCACTGTCCATGCTTTCTTTTGGAAGTCCTGGTTGCCCTGCTCGGCTGAGGGCTTGTGGAGCGGCTACATTCATCTTCTGCCATTGGCACAAGCTATTCCCTGAGAGGGGGCCTAGAACCGACTTGCAATAAGCCGCCGACGGGCGTCCCTTGCACTTTCTGCCTCCCTCCTGTGCTGGTCCTCCTCCTCCTCCTCCTCCTCCTCCTCCTCCTCCTCTGGTGGTCTTCCAATGTCTGCTGGCAGTGGCTGAGTCCTGTGGATAGCCAGGTTGTGCAGCATGCAGCACACGACAACGAAATGGGAGACTCGCTCAGGCGAGTACTGTAGGGCTCCCCCGGAACGATCCAGGCAGCGGAACCATTGCTTCAGCACGCCGATTGTTTGCTCAATGATGTTCCTGGTTGCTTGATGGCTGTCATTGTATCCCTCTTCAGCAGGGGTGCTGGCCGCACGGAGCGGGATCATCAGCCAGGTGCACAAAGGATAGCCTTTGTCCCCGAGAAGCCATCCTCGTGGGTGAGGCTGGGCCTGGAACATGTCTGCCACAGAAGTCTGGCGCAGGATGAAGGCATTGTGGCTGCTGCCTGGAAAGCGGGCATTGACAGCTAGGATGAGCTGCCTGTGGTCACACACCAACTGCACGTTGAGCGAATGGTAGCCCTTCCGGTTGCGGTAATCCTCGGCATTCTCTAGAGGTGCCCGCAAAGCCACATGCGTGCAGTCAATGGCGCCCTGCACCATGGGGAAGCCCGCTAATGCTGCAAAGCCCATTGCACGCTCTTGCTGCTTGTCAACGGTCATGGGGAAGGAGATGAACTGACGTCTCCTTCTGAAAAGGGCATTGGTCACCTGGCGGATGCAGCAATGTACCGCAAACTGGGAGATGTTGGAAATGTCCCCAGTAGCGGATTGGAAGGAGCCGGTGGCATAGAAGTTGAGAGCCACCGTCACCTTCACTGCCACCGACAGAGATGTCCTGCTCCTCAGCTGTGGCTGCAGATCTCCGCGAAGCAGGTGGCAGATCTCAGTAACCACCGCCCTTCTGAATCGCAGCCTCCAAACACACTGCTCCTCAGACATGTTCAGATATGAGAACTGCTGGCGGTATACCCTAGGTGGGTAATGTTACGTCCGTGAATAATTGAGACACGGACAGCAGGAGTGAACAAAATACGTCTTTACTGGTGGAAGTCCACAGTGAAACTAAAAACACAGAGGCTCACTAGCGCCTTTTATACAGGGGTGGTCACTGCTGGTACTGCAGTCTGAGACCAGTTATTCTCTTAAAGGTACATACACAACAATTCCTCCCCTTTTAGATAAACAGTACATAACATTCATTTAACAACTAAATGATAACTAATTACAATCACAATTACTGTTGCTAGATACATTGGTTAAGTTTAAGCAATTATAAGTTCAGTCTTTGAGGAGGCTTCCTGATTCTGTCTGGATAACGCCTCTTTGGGGTATCAGGTTCTTCTGGCAATGTTGAGTCGGGATCAATGTCGTTGTTTGGTTCATCTGCTTCCAATATTACCGATTCTGCGGTAGCTGCAATTGGAACGTCGATTTCATTACCAGGCGTATCAGATTGTGGTGTGGAGTTGACGTTTTCCAGTGACTCTAGAATCTGGTCAGCATGGCGTCTTACAATGCTCTCCCCAACGTCCACGGTATACATGAGAGGTCCTTGTGTACAAATCGTTCCTGGCTGCCATTTCTCAGTGCGGTAGTCCCGGGCCAAAACTGGTTGACCTATCTTAAAACTCCTGGTCGGCCTTTCATTCATATTCTGAAACTGCCTGTTCTCCACATCTCTTCGGACGTTTGGCTTAACCAAATCAAAGCGGCATCGTAGTCTTCGATTGAAGAACATCATGGCTGGAGTTTGGTTGGTAACCGCATGTGTCGCATTCCGGTAGGCAAACAAGAAGTTGTCCACCTTGTGTTGTAGGGGTATATCTTCATTACACATTGCCTTGATAGCCTTCTTGAATGTTTGGACAAACCTCTCGGCCAATCCATTAGTGGCTGGATGATATGGGGCAGATGTGTAATGCTTAACACCATTGTTCTTTAAGAACCTCCGGAACTCTTCAGACACAAACTGTGGTCCATTGTCAGAGCAAATCTGTTCAGGCAGCCCATTCCTGGCGATTATGGTTCGTAAAACTGTGATAGTTTTTTCCGTGGTGGTTGAGGACATTTTTTATTACCTCTGGCCACTTTGAATGTGCATCCACCGCAATTAAAAACATCGAGTCCATGAAGGGACCAGCAAAATCAATGTGCACCCTTTGCCATGGAGATGAGGGCCACTCCCATGGATGCAGAGGAGCTTGTGGTGGGGCGTTTTGGACCTTCTGGCATCCTGCACAGCTCTTGGTCATCTCTTCGATTTCTCTATCGATTCCCGGCCACCACACAATAGCTCTGGCTAAGTTCTTCATTTTTACCCCACCCAGATGACCCTCACGAAGCTCATTGAGCACTCTATCCGTCAACTTAGGTGGAATTACTACTCTGGATCCACACATCAAGGTTCCTCTGCACACTGACAGCTGTTCTCTTCTCGGTGAGAATGCTGGCAGCAGTGGTTCGCCATGTGCTGGCCATCCCTTCACCGTTAAATCATAGACCCGTGATAGTGTCGGGTCATTCCGTGTTTCCTTTTCTATGTTTGCATTCGTCACAGGGAGACATTCGACTATGGTCGAGTGGAATAACTCCATTGGATCCACTGCAAGGTCTTCTTCTTCCACCGTCGGCAACGGTAGACGTGACAATCCATCAGCATTTCCATGCTGTTTAGTTCCTTTGTACTCGATGTCATATTGGTGTGCCCCTAGGAAAAGGGACCATCTCTGCAGCCGTTGTGCTGTCATTATCGGTACGCCCTTCTGAGGGTTGAAAATGGAGACAAGAGGTTGATGATCGGTTAGTAGAGTAAATTTTTGACCGTGCAGGTAGTGATTGAACTTCTTCACCCCCCACACTAGGCTGAGGGCCTCTCTGTCAATCTGGGCATAGTTACGCTCGGCAGAAGTTAACGAGCGTGACGCAAAAGCTATCGGCCTCTCTAAACCATCAAGGAATTTATGTGACAGTACCGCCCCAATGCCGCAGGGAGACACATCACACGCCAGCCTGATTGGCAGTGCTGGGTTGTAGTGAGCCAAAACTTCCCTTGAAGTGATTAAGTCTTTACTCTTCTGAAAAGCACGCTTACAATCATTGCTCCATTTCCATGCTACCCCCGTTCGTAGCAGGGCGTTCAGTGGGTGCAGAATTGTCGACAAATTCGGCAAAAACTTATGGTAGTAATTCACCAATCCGAGGAATGACCTCAGTTGCGACACATTTTCAGGTGCTGGGGCCTTAACAACCGCTTCAATTTTGTCAGGGGACTTATGTAACCCCTCTTCATCAATCATGTGGCCACAATACGATATCTGTTTCTTAAAAAATTCGCACTTGGGGCGGTTGGCTCCCAGCCCATGTTCCCGTAGTCTAGTGAGCACCTGTTCTAGGTTGTTAAGGTGTTCACTGTCATCTTCACCTGTTACAAGGATGTCGTCCAAGTAACACTGAGTCCCCAGAATCCCTTGCAGGACTTGTTCCATCGCTCTTTGCCATATCGCCGGAGCCGATGCTACTCCGAATACCAATCGATGATACTGGTAAAGACCTTTGTGAGTGTTTATCGTGAGATACTTCCTAGAGGACTCTTCAACCTTCATCTGCAAATATGCTTGTGCTAGGTCAATTTTTGTAAAACGCTTCCCTCCAGACAGTGAGGCGAAGATGTCTTCTATCCTTGGAAGAGGATATTGTACTGTGTGAAGGGCTGGGTTCACCGTCACCTTGAAATCCCCACAGATGCGAATCCTCCTTGGCTCCCCGGACTTATTGCTTAACGTTTTCTTCATGACAGGAATGATAGGTGTTGCCCACTCGCTCCAGTCGACCTTAGACAACACGCCCGCCTTCTCCAGATTCTCCAGCTCTGCCTCGACGGCTGGGCGAATTGCATATGGTACCGGTCTTGCTTTGAAAAACTTGGGAACTGCATTCTCTTCTATTTTTATCGAGGCGGTTACGCCTTTAAGCGTACCCAGTTCTTGTTGAAATACCTCTTTGGCGTTAGCTAAGATTGTTGACAATCGTCCAGGAGTGACGTCTTCATCTTTTTTACCGTCCACCGTCATTGCACGAATGGAATGCCAATCTAAGTTTATCTTCCTGATCCATTCCCGTCCCAATAACGGTGGTCCACCATTTGGCAGTATGTAGAGATACAATTTCCGTATTTTCTTGCCATTGTATTCGACAGGCACCCTTATTTTTCCTCTGGTGTATACTTTTTGCCCCATATACGTCGTCAAGACAATGGATGTCTCTCTCAAGGGTATGTGTGAAAATAGCCGCTCGTAGTCTCGTCGATTCATGACGGTTAGCGCTGATCCTGTATCCAATTCCATTTTAACTTGGGACCCTGCTATCGTGAGGGTGACCCAAATGGTTCGGTGATCCTCTTTTGCGATTACATTGTGAAGTTTGAGACAGCTTAGTCTCCTGTTCCCGGATTCACTATCGCTCATCTGGTCTTCGGAACTACTGTCCGTCATCTTTTGTACTTTCTTGTACGGTTCCTTAGTAGCCTTTTTGTTGTCGCTGGTCTTCTTCCCAGACCTGCAAACTCGTGCAATGTGTCCCATCTTCCCGCATTGCCTGCATATTTTGTCTTTGGACCAGCTGTCCTTCTGGTCATGGTTAGTTCTGCCGCAGCGATAACATTTTGCAAATCCCCGTGTCATTTCGTGGGTGCCGTATTCCTGTGGTTTTTGTTGAATTTCTGCAGCTCCCCTGGCTGTTGCTTCATATGATATTGCCACGCTGAAAGCCTTATCTAGCGTCAGCTCTTTCTCTGAGAGTAACTTCTTCTGTGTTCCTTCACTCAGGAGTCCACAGACAAATTTGTCCCGTAGGGTATCTGCCAGTCCTGCTCCGAACTGGCTGTGCTTTGATAGCTTGCGTAGTTCCGTAAGATACTCAGCATTACTCTCATCTTTGTGCTGAGTTCTCCTGTGGAATTTAAATCTTTCTGCTATCAACAGCGGTGCAGGGTTTAAGTGTTCCTGTATGACAGCAACAATTTCGTTAAAACTCTTCGCCTTCGGTTTGGCTGGAGTAATCAGGTCCCGCAATAGGCCGTACGTTCTAGCGCCCATTAAGTTTAGCAATATCGATGCCTTTTTTCCCTCCACTATTTCGTTTGCCTCGAAATATACCTCGAATCTTTCCACATACGTGGTCCAGTCCTCTATTGTATTATCAAAAGCAGTGATACAGCCAGTCTTCGGCATCTTGCAAATCTAAAATGGCGCCTCCCACGCTTTGCCTTCTTCCCCGCTGTTGTAAGCGCTGCTTTCCATGGTTTCTTGCGCGTTTAATATTGATTTTTTTTCTTTTATTATTTTCCCGTCGTGGAGCGGACCCTCTGGGACACTTCCCTCCCTCTTCTTAGGTCTGAACGCTGCCCAGCTTCGAAGCACCGGCCGCGCCCTGTGTGCTCCACCCTCTCTCTCTCTCTTTGCTTCCCGACTCGCTGCCCGGCCCCGTTGAAAAGCCACCCGAATGAGCTCTAGCCCGCCGCAGCCCAGGAAGGATCAGTGCACTACCTACCACCAGCCCGATTAGCTGGGAAACCACAGACCGTGGAACCAAGCCTGGCTCTGGACAGTCTCTCCTGCAAGTTTTCAATCCGACGATTTGGAGGGCGGTTGCCCACGGTCAACGCCCGTTTCTCGAGTTTCTTTGGATTTTATTTTTTTATTTTTTTTTTCTTTCTTCTGGCTTCGACCTTCAATAACGTCGTCTGAGGTGCTGCCGAGTTGCAGGTAAGTTCGTTTCTTACTCGTCGCCAGTGTTACGTCCATGAATAATTGAGACACGGACAGCAGGAGTGAACAAATTAAGTCTTTACTGGTGGAAGTCCATAGTGAAACTAAAAACACAGAGGCTCACTAGCGCCTTTTATACAGGGGTGGTCACTGCCGGTACTGCAGTCTGAGACCAGTTATTCTCTAAAAGGTACATACACAATAGGTACGGCCTCCTTTGCCGACGCCTGTTGCCCTTTCTCCGTCTGGCCATGACTGGCACTCTCTGATGGCGTCTCTGAGCCCTTTGAATGCAATGGAGAAGCCCAACGTTTCCACCCATTGCAGCCCCCATTATATGTTTCCAATCAATGCTATGACACTGAAGTTAAAGACAAGTGCAAAGCTGTGGCCTGAAGCCACAACTACCTGTGCGAGTGTTGAGCCAAACCAGAAAGCTCTCTACCTTTGTCTCTCTCCAAAGATCCGTCTCTCACAAAGAAGGAGTGGTGCAAAATGGCTGCCATTTATACTGCAGGAGGAGTCCCCTTTAATTAGCGCCCCCCGCGCCCCGCAGCGACTGGGAACCGTTCCCCTCTACCAGTCGCTAGGGGCGCCAGGCGCACAATAGGCCGGCGCCACTGAATTTCCGGTTCGGGGCGCACAAAGGGCGTTGCACCATGAAATGACGCCAGGATCTGCGCGCGCAGCTGAGCGCGCGCAAAGGTTTTGCGCCGCCGCTAAATCTTAACTGAAGTTCGCAAGAGGCGCAGATCGCGCTGCGCCCGGGCGCTAGCCGCTTAGCACCCCACTTCTCCTCCTCCTAAGGCGCTAGCGGCTGGCGCAAACAACTGAAATTAGTGTGCACATGCATATGTATGATTTATATATACACAATAAACACAAAGTCAGAGAATATGGCTGCTCTCTTACCTGTCTCTACTGTTTCTCTCACTATCTGTTCTTTTGCTTCATTCTTTCTCTTCTACTTCATAGGATTACACAGAATACACAGCACAGAAACAGGCCATTCGGCCCAACCAGTCCATGCCAGCGTTTATACTCCACTCGAGCATCCTCCCACCCTTCCTCATCTATCTCTAGAGCCCTTGCTCCGACATATTTGTGCTCGGTGCATCAACCAGTGCGGACTCCTCTAAGTCACAATCTAAAGGTTACGGGGTGCCAAATTCTAAGCTAGCGCTTGCAAATGTAGGAGTGACAGTTTCTTATCCATTCCCAGGGATTACATAGAATGACATAGAATATTCAGCACAGAAACAGGCCTTTTGGCCCAACCAGGCCATGCCGGCGTTTATGCTCCCCTTGAGCCTCCTCCCATCCTTCCTCATCTAACTCTATCAGCATAACCCTCTATTCCCTTCTCCCTCATATGCTTGTCTCGCCTCAGCTTAAATGCATCCACACTATTTGCCTGAACTACTCCCTGTGGTAACGAGTTCCACATTTTCACCACTCTCTGGGTAAAGAAGTTTCTTCTGAATTCCCTATTTGATTTCTTGGTGACTATGTTATATTGATGGCCTCTAGTTTTGCTCTTCCCCACAAGTGGAAACACTCTCTCTATCTACTCTATCAAAACCTTTCATAATTTTAAAGACCTCTATTAGGTCACCGCTCAGCCTTCTCTTTTCAAGAGAAGAGACACAGCGGCCCCGATTTTCGGCTTGTGTGGGAAATGGTCGGGTTTCCCCGAATGTGGGGTTTCTGACACACATAAAAAAGTGTCAGCCAGCTCCACGCAATTTTCCGTCAAGTGGCCAATTAATTCCCAGCATGTGGGAAGCCTTGCTAATTGTCCAATTCGAGTCAGAAATCCCCACAGTATGATGTCATCATTCGTGGTGCTTTCAAGGTCCATAGCAAGCACTGCATCATCTGAAGGCTTCCAAACTAACCACACAGGATGGCAGAGGAGCCTGCAGCAGCTGTGGCCAGTGCCAGACCCCGAGCTGCCTTCAAATTCGATGAGGCTTCACTGCAGGCATTATTGGATGGGGTTAGGGCCCACAGGGAGGTCCTCTTCCCTAGGTCAGGGAGGAAGAGGCCTCCCACTGAGACCAATGCTGCATGGATGCAGGTGTCAGCAGATGCCAACTCGCTGGGAATCACCAGAAGAACCTTGGCATTACATCTCTAACTCCTTCCTTTACTCCCCCACAATACCATCCAGAGCCCCCGTCCTCACTGTGGAGGAGGAAGAAGCTGTGCAGCCAGACTCCTCAGAGGAAGCTCCAGCCTCTGAGGGCGCAGCGTCAGCAGAAGTAAGCGCACCCAGCACCAGCGCAGACACTCACACCTCGGGGGGACCTTTGGGACATAGAGTAGTGTTGTCACCTGGTGTTTCAGAGCTCACAAGTGATCTTCAGCAGATTCTGGAGACAGTGACAGCAGTGGGGAGTCCTCGTCGGAGGGCGCAGGACTCTGCCAGCTCAGCTCAGCTGTGCTGCATGTTGACCCTCTGCCTCTGGGTCCATCCGCAAGAGAAGAGGTGATGGATCTCCATGCACAGATGCAGGAGTCTCTGGCAGGTTTTGTCTCCAGGGTCGCTGCGAGTGTGGAGCGAATGGAGGAGTCCATACTGAGCATGAGCAGAGCCTTTGTGGAGTCATTGGCAACCTCCATGGAGGAGATAACTCGCCAGGGTACGCAAAACATGGTGAGTGCTCATAAGAGAATGACATCTCTTGAGGAGCGTTGGCCATCTGTTGAACAGAGAAACCAGATCTTCATGGAAGTCCTTCGGAGTAGGACTGCCAGTGCAGAAACTGGTCCCCATGGCCCCCTAAAGCGCAGCAAGGTGCTCTCAAGCCACTTCCAAGCACTGGCCCCTTCTGGCCTGTGCAGCTTCAGGTGAGTGAGCAGCAGCCTGGTGCTCCTGTTGTTGATCCTGCTGTTCCTGGTTCTGCTGCTGCCGCCTCTGCTGCTGGAGATCCTCTAATGGCAAGAAGGGAAGGAAAAAAAGGCGTCCCATGCTTCTCGTAGATGCCTCCGCTGAGGAAGCTCTGAGTGAGGGTGGTGAGAGGGGCTTCCCAGGAGATTGCATTGGAGAAGTGTGTGAGGCTCCAACCTTCCACAGCTGTGCCTAAGCCTTGAAGTAGCCCCAAACCTGCAACAACAAGGTCCTTCAACATACAAGTGCTGTCCCTTTAAATTGCAGCTTCTCCGATTGACCTGCACCTGACAGCAAGCAAGCCGGCAAGCTTCACACCAGGTCTCATCAGCGGGGTTCCCCGCAGGCGTGTTTGATGTGGGGAAAGCCCAAAAGTCGCAACGGCCCCGGAAAATCTACTTCAACAAGGTAATTATTGGTCATTAGTGTGCCGATGACCAGTCCCGCCAGCGACAGCCGGGACTGAAGCGGGTCGTGGAGAAACGGCGGTCCGAAAGTCGGACGGGGCGGGGAATCATGTGGGGGGGGTCCCGACCCGCTTTTTCGGCGATTTTCGGCCCCCGGCCGTATGAAAAGCCGCCCAACGGCTGCCAGAAAATTGGCCCCAGGCTGTTCATCCTCTTCTGATAGATATATCCTTGCATACCTTATCAAAGGCCTTTTGAAAATCTAGATAAATTACATCTACTACATTACCCTTGTCTACTTTCTCTGTTACCTCTTCAATAAATTCAATGAGGTTGGTCAAGCAAGCCTTTCCCTTTTGAAATCCATGCTGACTATTGATTATTACATTTTTGGTTTCTAGATGTTCTTCTATTTTCTTCTTTAGTAGGGATTCCATTATTTTTCCTGGTCTATAGGTCCCTGGACATGTTCTATCTCCCTTCTTAATATAATTATCAAGTTAGCTTCTTAATATAGCTATCTGCCAGTCCTCTGGCACTAACGAATTATTAAATATGTGTAGTAATCCCTCTGCTATCTCTTCCCTAGATTCTTTTAAAATGTGTGGATGTAATCCATCCGGACCAGGGGTTTTATCCTCTTTGAGTTTGATTAGTTTACTTAATATTTCTCTTTTTATTTTAAATCCAGTTATCTCAATTCTAATCTCATCATCTGATGTCATGTCCATCTGTTCTGTCTCCCTGATAAATACTGAAGCAAAGTAATTATTTAATATTGCTGCCATCTCTCTATCGCTGCCTGTGATGTTATCCTGTCCATCCCTTAGTGGCCCTATTCCCATCCTGACTTTCCTTTTTTTATTAATGTGCCTGTAAAATATTTTACTATTTTGTTTTATGATCCTTTTTGCTTTTAAATTGTTTTTTGACTTTTCTCCTAATCTCTTTGTATTCTCTCTTGTCATGCTGTCCGTGTACTGAGTGTATGCCTCTTTCCTTACCCTCAATTTTTCTGTCCCCTTAACTGTTTTTTGCTTCTTTCTCTGATTTTTTTTTCTTTCCTTTTTGTAGAAGCTAATAGGTGCTTTATCATAGTGTGATGGGGAAAGGAGCCAGAAATAGCTGATAAATACATTCGGGATGGGAGTTGTAGGGAAAATGTGGTTTTCAATGGCTCCATTTCCTCACCTCCTCCAACCACATGCTTCCCCACCCCATCGCATCCACTGCCTTTCATTCTCCCCTCCACTGGCCCCCCCATTACTACCTGCTATCACCGCCTCACATTCATCATCACCAATGGTGGCCTTCATGTCAAAGAGGGCAGCCCCTCCTTTCCCCCTCTTCACCCAATATGACTTCAAGCACTGCATCTGAATATGGGCATGGATGAAACCCCCCATTTTAGGAACATAGGAGTTGCTAGATGAAAAAGACCAAGGCCCACCTAGTTTGCTTTCTACCATCTTGGTTATAACGATAATGCAGTTGATGACTAATCATGGCAATCAGTCACTATCAATTAGTCTACAACAGATCCAGAGGGTGGGGAAAACCCACCAGTGGTGGAATGCTTTGGAAACATAAGTCCAAAGTCATCTGTTTTGCCCAAGCATGCTACATTTTGCAGGAATGTAGCTGCTTTAAATCCTTCTCTCATCTGACAGGTGAGAGTGCAGCCCTTAAATTCTTGTCAGCTGTGCAAGCACTCCCTCAGGCAACCCATTGTATGGATGGGAGTTTGCACAGATGTATTATTACTATAAATCTCTTATATCTGGTGAAAACGGCTGTGTGAGTTCAGTCAGTGAGGTCATTTGCATCATACCATGTCTGCCATTGTATGCAAATAGGTATTTTTACCATTTGATGAGTAGAGACCTGGGGGTAATTTTGACTTTGTGTGATAGTGCTACACGGGGATAATGAATCGCCAGCCCCATTTACATCTCTCCCCATTTTTTATTTTAATGGATTTTGACTAAAAATTGGGATAGCTGTCCCCATTTCTGTTAATCACTGCTTTGTAAATATGGTTAAACGGAGAAAAAAGAGTTACTTCTGAAAAGATTTGAAATATGAATTTCCTCTGGGATCAGTTGCAACTTTGGTGGAAACCCCATTTACACGAGTCAACAGGTTTTCTGCTGAACTTCATCAACTAATGTGCTTTAGGGAAGAAGATCTGCCGCCCTTACCCGGCCTCGCCTATATGGGACTCCAGACCCACAGCTGTGTGGTTGACTCTTAACTGCCCTCTTGAATAGCTGTAACAAACCGCTAGGAAAAACAGTGGACCTGAAATTGTGGTCGGAGGCTTGCTTGTTTATATTCGAAAGCCTCTGATCTGCAAGAAAAGTACACACCTACCTGGTGCCTCCGTATCTTTGGAGTCTTGCAGTCCTGGGCCTGCAGCCATATGCCTGCGTAAAGGCCCACGTATCCCAGGGGCACACGCGGTTCACAAGTGGGATCACATGGGCCAGCCCAACCAATCAAAGAGGGGGATTCCCATTATGCTTATGGAGATTCCATTTATGTACAGAATCCCCGTAAGCTTAATAGAAATCCCCTAAAACACACACTTTCACACCAGTTAAATGAAAATAAATCACCACATGTTTAAAATTAATAAAAATACAATTTAATTAACCATTTAAAATAAAAATTTAATTTTTGAAAAATAAACTTAAACATTTTTAAAGGGGCCAAAAATAACCTAAACTAATTTTAATGATTTTTAAATGTTTAAATGATTTTTAAAAATAAGGCCCTACACCTGCTTTTACCAAGCGTAAGAGTTTCGTGGGCATTCGCTGAGCAGTAGTTTGGCAAAGAGCCCAACACTCCGCCAGCGAATGCCCATTTCCCGGGGATGCGGATGATCTGACAAGTTGAAACTTAACAGATTGCAAGTTCCAGGTTTTCGTGCATGTGCAGCACATACGGAAACCCAGAACTTGTGCGGCACTTACGAGCATACGCGGTTATAGGCCCCATAAAATCTGGGCCAATAAGAATAAAACCTGATGGACCACCCGGCATCAACCTAAGCATCGGATTCGGACACGGCAAAGGCACACCCAGCCCAGTCAACCCTGCAAAGTCCTCCACTCTAACATCTGGGGACTTGTGCCAAAATTGGGAGAGCTGTCCCACAGACTAGTCGAGCAACAACCTCACAGTCATACTCACAAAATCATACCTTTCAGCCAACATCCCAGACTTCTCCATCACTATCCCTGGGTATGTCCTGTCCCACTGGCAGGACAGACCTACCAGAGGCAGCAGCACAGTGGTATACAGTCAGGAAGGAGTGGCCCTGGGAGTCATAAGAACATAAGAACATAAGAAATAGGAGCAGGAATAGGCCAATCGGCCTCTCGAGCCTGCTCTGCCATTCAATAAGATCATGGCTGATCTGATCCTTACCGCCAATCTACTATCACAGAGCCATCTCCTGAATCTAACAGAATTAGACACACGAAATAGGAGCAGGATCAGGCTACACGGCCCCTGGGCCTGCTCCGCTACCCACAGGGCCATGACCGATCCGAACCTAGACTCATGTCCAAATTCCTGCCCGCTCCCCGTAACCCTTAATTCCCTTTACTTCTAGGAAGCTGTCTATTTCTGTTTTAAATTTATGTAATGATGTAGCTTCTACAGCTTTTTGGGGCAGCATATTCCATGGACCTACCACCCTCTGAGTGAAGTAGTTCCTCCTCATCTCAGTTTTGAAAGAGCAGCCCCTTATTCTAAGACTATGCCCCCTAGTTCTAGTTTCACCCACCATCGGAAACATCCTCCCCGCATCCACCCGATCCAACCCCTTCACAATCTTATATGTTTCAACAAGATCGCCTCTCATTCTTCTGAACTCCAATGAGTAGAGTCCCAATCTACTCAACCTCTCCTCATATGTCCATCCCCTCATCCCCGGGATTAACCGAGTGAACCTTCTTTGTACTGACTCAAGAGCAAGTATGTCTTTTCTTAAGTATGGACACCAAAACTGTATGCAGTATTCCAGGTGCGGTCTCACCAATACCTTGTACAACTGAAGCAATACCTCCCTATTTTTATATTCTATCCCCCTAGCAATGAAAGCCAACATTCCATTGGCCTTCTTAATCACTTGCTGCACCTGCATACTAACCTTTTGAGTTTCGTGCACCAGGACCCCCAGATCCCTTTGTACTTCAGTACTTTCCAGTTTCTTGCCATTAAGATAATAACTTGCTCTACAATTTTTCCTGCCAAAGTGCATAACCTCACACTTTCCAGTATTGTATTCCATCTGCCAAATCTCTGCCCACTTACTTAGCCTGTCTATGTCCCCTTGCAGGTTTTTTATGTCCTCCTCACTCACTACTTTCCCTCCCATCTTAGTATCATCTGCAAACTTTGATATGTTACACTCGGTCCCCTCCTCCAAATCGTTAATATAGATTGTAAAGAGTTGGGGACCCAGCACTGACCCCTGCGGAACACCACTAGTTACTGATTGCCAGTCTGAGAATGAACCATTTATCCCAACTCTCTGCCTTCTGTTAGATAGCCAATCCTCTATCCATGCCAGAATATTACCCCCAATCCCGTGATTTTTTATCTTAAGCAATAATCTTTTGTGTGGCACCTTGTCAAATGCCTTTTGGAAGTCTAAATACACTACATCCACTGGTTCCCCTTTATCCACCCTATATGTTACTTCCTCAAAGAACTACAGCAAATTTGTCAAACATGACTTCCCCTTCATAAAACCATGCTGATTTTGTCCTATTAAATTATGATTATCCAAATGTCCTGTTACTGTCTCCTTAATAATGGACTCCAATATTTTACCTACCACAGATGTTAGGCTAACCGGTCTATAGTTTCCAGCCTTCTGTCTACTGCCGTTTTTAAATAAGGGTGTTACATTAGCAGTTTTCCAGTCTGCCGGGAGCTTTGCTGAGTCCAGGGAGTTTTGGAAAATTATTACCAATACATCCACAATCCCTACCGCCACTTCCCTCAAGACCCTAGGATGTAAGCCATCAGAACCTGGTGATTTATCCGCCTTGAGTCCCTTTATTTTACCGAGTACCACTTCCTTAGTGATTTTGATCGTGTTTAGCTCCTCCCCCCCTATAGCCCCCTGCTTGTCCAGTGTTGGGATATTCTTAGTGTCTTCTACTGTAAAGACTGATACAAAATATTCATTCAGTGTTTTTGCCATCTCCATAATTCCCACCATTAATTTCCCGGTCTCATCCTCTAAGGGACCAACATTTACTTTAGCCACCCTTTTTCTTTTTATATAACTATAAAAACTCTTACTATCTGTTTTTATATTTTTTGCTAATTTACTTTCATAATCTATCTTCCCTTTCTTAATCAATCTTTTTGTTATTTTTTGCTGTCTTTTAAAGTTTTCCGAATCCTCTACCTCCCACTAGATTTGGCTACCTTATATGCCCTTGTTTTTAATCGAATACTATCCTTAATTTCTTTACTTAGCCACAGATGGCTGTCTTTTCTTTTACACCCTTTTCTTCTCAGTGGAATATTTTTTTTTTTGGAAGTTGCAAAATAACTCCTTAAATGTACACCACTGATCATGTATCGTCTTACCCTTTAATCTATTTTCCCAATCCACTCTACTCAATTCCGCTCTCATACCTTCATAGTCTCCTTTATTCAAGCTTAGCACGCTTATTTGAGATCCAACCTTCTCACCCTCTAATTGAATATGGAATTCAACCATGTTATGGACACTCATTCCAAGGGGATCCTTAACTAGGACATTTTTAATTAATCCTGTCTCGTTACAGAGGACCAGATCTAAGGTTGCTTGCCCCCTGGTCGGTTCAGTTACATACTGCTCAAGAAACCCATCCCTAATACATTCAATGAACTCATCCTCAAGGCAGCCCTGCCCAATTTGATTTGTGCAATTAATATGATAGTTAAAATCCCCCATAATTATAGATGCTCCCTTATTACAAGCCTCAACTATTTCCTGATTGATACTCCGTCCAACAGAGTTGCAACTGTTTGGAGGCCTATAGACTACGCCCACTAGTGTTTTTTTCCCCTTATTATTCCTTACCTCCACCCAAACTGTTTCATTACCCTGATCTTTTGACCCAATATCATTTCTCTGTATTACAGTGATTCCTTCCTTTATTAACATAGCCACCCCACCTCCCCTTCCTTCCTGCCTGTCCTTCCTGATCGTTAAATAACCTGGTATGTTTAATTCCCAGGCATTGTCACCCTGCAGCCATGTTTCTGTAATGGCCACAAGATCATACCCATATGTAGTTATTTGTGCCATTAACTCGTCTATTTTGTTACGAATGCTACGTGCATTCAGATAGAAAACTTTCAAATATGTTTTGTGACACTTAGTTCCTGCTTTTGCCCTTTTTATTACTTTACCTTTTACTCCATACCTTCTGCCCCTTCCAGACACGCTCTGGTTTTTAATTTCCCCACTTCTACCTAAGTCTATGACCTTCTCTGTTGTTAATTTTATTATTTGCTCTCTAGGAACCTCCCCCCCACTAGTTAGTTTAAAGCCCTCTCTACAGCCCTAGTTATATGATCCGCCAGGACTCTAGTCCCAGCACTGGCCAAGTGAAGCCTGTCCCAACGGAACAGCTCCCTCCTGCCCCAGTACTGGTGCCAGTGTCCCAGGAAGCAAAACCCATTTCTCCCACACCAGCCTTTGAGCCACGCATTTAACTCTCTAATTTGACTCCTCAACATTGACTCCAGACCCCATGAAGTCTCATAGCATCAGGTCAAACATGGGCAAGGAAACCTCCTGCTGATTACCACCTACCGCCCTCCCTCAGCTGTTGAATCAATACTTCTCCATGTTGAACACCACCTGGAAGAAACATTAAGGGTAACAAGGGCACAGAATATACTCTGGTTGGAGGACTTCAATGTCCATCACCAAGAGTGGCTCAGTAGCACCACTACTGACCGAGCTGACCGGGTCTTGAAGAATATAGCTGTCAGACTGGGTCTGGAGCAGATGGTGAGAGAACCATCATGAGGGAAAAACCTACTTGACATCGTTCTCACCAATCTACCTGTTGCAGATGCATCTGTCCATGACAGTGTTGGTAGGAGTGGCCACCGTACAGTCCTTGTGGAGACGAAGTCCCGTCTTCAGACTGAGAACACCCTCTATCGTGTTGTGTGGCACTACCACTGTGATAAATGGGATAGATTCAGAACAGATCTAGCAGCTCAAAACTGGGCATCCATGAGGTGCTGTGGGCCATCAGCAGCAGCAGAATTGTATTCCACAATAATCTGTAACCTCATGGCCCAGCATATCCCTCACTCTACCATTATCATCAAGCCAGGGTACCAACACTGGTTCAATGAGGAGTGTAGAAGAGCAAGCCAGGAGCAGCACCAGGCATACCTAAAAATGAGGTGCCAACCTGGTGAAGCTACAACACAGAAATACATGCATGCTAAACAGTGGAAGCAGCATGCTATAGACAGGGCTGAGTGATCCCACAATCAATGGACCAGATCAAAGCTCTGCAGTCCTGCCACATCCATTCGTAAATGGTGGTGGACAAGTAAACAACTAACAGGAGGAGGCTCCATGAACATCCCCATCCTCAATGATGGCGAAGTCCAGCATGTGAGTGCAAAAGACAAGGCTGAAGCATTTGCAACTGTCTTCAGCCAGAAGTGCCGAGTGGATGATCCATCTTGGCCTCCTTCTGAGGTCCCCGCCATCACAGAAGCCAGTCTTCAGCCAATTCAATTCACTCCACGTGACATCAAGAAACAGCTGAGCGCACTGGATACAACAAAGGCTATGGGTCCCAACAACAGCCTGGCTGCAGTGCTGAAGACTTGAGCTCCAGAACTAGCCTTGCCTCCAGCCAACCTGTTCCAGTATAGCTACAACACTTGCATCTACCCAACAAAGTGAAACATTGCCCAGGTATGTCATGTCCCCAAAAAAGCAGGACAAATCCAATCTGGCTAATTACCACCCCATCAGCCTAATCTCAATCATCAGCAAACTGATGGAAGGTGTTGTCAACAGTGTACTATTAAGTGGCACTTACTCACCAATAATCTGCTCACCAATGCTCAGTTTGGGTTCCACCAGGACCACTTGGCTCTAGACCTCATTAAAGCCTTTGCCTAAACATGGACAAAAGAGCTGAATTCTAGAGGTGAGGCGAGAGTGACATCAAGACAGCATTTGACCGAGTGTGGCATCAAGGAACCCAAGTAAAATTGAAGTAAATGGGAAATGGGGAAATCTCTCCACTGGCTGGAGTCATACCTAGCACAAAGGAAGATGGTTGTGGTTGTTGGAGGCCAATCATCTCAGCCTCAGGATATCGCTGCAGAAGTTCCTTAGGGCAGTGTCCTAGGCCCAACCATTTTCAGCAGCTTCATTAATGATCTTCTCTCCATCATATGGTCAGAAATGGGATGTTCACTGATGATTGCACAGTGTTAATTCCATTTGCAACTCCTCAGATAATAAAGCAGTCCGTGCCTGCATGCAGCAAGACCTGGACAACATTCAGGCTTAGGCTGATAAGTGGCAAGTAACATTTGCATCACACAAGTGCCAGGCAATGACCATCTCCATCAAGAGAGAATCTAGCCACCTCCCCTTGACATTGAATGGGATTACCATCACCAAGTCCCCCACCATTAACGTCCTGGGGTCACCATTGACCAGAAACTTAACTGGACCAGCCACACACATACTGTGGCTGCAAGAGCAGGTCAGAGGCTGGGTATTCTGTGGCGAGTGTCTCTCCTCTTGACTCCCCAAAGCCTTTTCACCATCTACAAGGCACAAGTCAGGAGTGTGATGGAATACTCTCCACTTGCCTGGATGAGTGCAGCTCCAACAGCACTTGAGAAGCTGGGCACCATCCAGGACAAAGCAGCCCCCTTGATTGGCATCCCATCCACCACTTTAAACATTCACTCCCTCCACCACTGGCGTACCGTGGCTGCAGTGTGTACCATCTACAAGATGCACTGCAGCAACTCACCAAGGCTTCTTCGATAACACCTACTAAACCATGACCTCGTCCACCTAGAAGGACAAGGGCAATAGCCGCCTGGGAACAACACCACCTGCAAGTTCCCTTTCAAGTCACACACCATCCTGACTTGGAAATATATCGCCGATCTTCATTGTCACTGGGTCAAAATTGTGGAACTCCCTACCTAACAGTACAATGGGAGTACCTTCATTACACAGACTACAAAAAAACATGTGGCGGAGGGGGAGAAGCCCCACAGAAAATCACCCCCTAGTGTTCTTCTTTTCATCTCTGATTCTCTGTCACTTTGCTATCACTGATCAAAAAACCTAAAGAATGCCATGTTTATTTGGGGGGAATGTACATAATGAGCAAGGCAATTCAGCTGATCTTAGTTCGCCCAACCAGAATGACCCAAACGTCCTCTCACTGCAGCATCCAATTAGTTCATGAACGAATCCAGAGGTTTCACTTTATGAGGGTGAGTTTGACTTTAGAAGATAGTGTGAAATGCGCGATATCAGCTCAGTCACCCGTTAAACACCTCTCCTGATTTTCGTTTCCATTGAAGTCAAAATCATTTCCATATTTACCTTTTCTATGTCATTTACTACCTTAAATAGCTTTTATAAGATCACCTCTTGGATGTTTTCCTTCAATGCTGAAAAGCCCAAGTTTCTCCAGACTTTCCTCATAACTTATACCTCTAAGACTAGGGATCAGCCTTGTGGTGCTTCCCTGCACTGGTTACAATGGCTAATTGACTTCCTTCTATCTCAGTGACCATAACTGGACACATTACTCCAGTGTGGTCTGACCAGAGCAGTATATAATTTGATCATGAGGAGCAGGTGCGTTCCTCTGGGCACCACAACGAAAGTTTAGGCGTCCCCTTCCCCAGGCTTCACCCCCCAACCCTCCCCCCACTGATTGTGAGGCACTCTTGAAACTGCCTCTCCGTGAATTAACCCGAGTACCGAGGATCGTTTCTTCAGTCCTAGCCGGTGGCTTCCTACTGCCTGAAATTCTGCTCCTGCCTGCCGGCTAGTTAAAACTGTGCCTGTTTTTACATGCAAAATGGTACAGTTTTAAAGGGGGTGTAAGAAGAGAGAGACTTTGGGTGTTTGTACACAAATCTTTGAAGGTGGCAGGACAGGTCAACAAAGCAGTTAATAAAGCATACGGAATCCTGGGCTTTATAAATAGAAGCATAGAGTACAAAAGCCAGGAATATATACTAAACCAATATACAACACTGGTTAGGCCCCAGCTGGAGTATTGTGTCCAATTCTGGGTGTAGTGTATGTACCTTTAAGAGCCCCTGTGTACTGTAATACCGGTAGTGACCACTCGGGTATATAAGCCTATATAGTGTCTTGTATCTGTTAGTTCACCTCCAGACTTTGTTCAGTAAACACCTGTTAAACCAACTCCTGCATTCCGTGTCTCCATTAACACACGGATACAACAGTGGCGACGAATTGGAAACGGACTTACCTGCAATTCGGCAGCACCTCAAGGAGATCGATTCCTCAGACGAAGGTCGAAGAAAAAAAAAAAAAAAACTGTGGTTTCACCAGCTAGCTGGGCTGGTGGCAGGTACTGCACTAATCCTTCCTGGGCGGCGGGCTGGGGCTCAATCGGGTGGCTCTGCAGCGGGGCCGAGCAGCGAAGGCGGAGGCAAACAGAGACGGAGGGTGGAGCACTCGGGAGACAGCCGGCGCTGCAAAGCAGGTCGGCATTCGGACCAAGCAGAGGGAGGGAAAAGTCCCAGAGAGTCCGGCGGGAACAAGTCTCCAACTATTAAAAATATCTGCGTAGATAAAAACCGCGGAGAACAGCTTTGTCAGCAGCGGCAGCGGCGGGAAAGCGCGGGAGGCGCCATTTTTTCTCGGCAGGGAAGAAAGGAAAGCGCGGAAGGCGCCATTTTTGATTTTCAGGATGCCTAAGACTGGCAATACTACTGCTTTCGATAGTGATATAGAGGATTGGACCACATATGTGGAAAGAGTGGAGGTATATTGCATAGCGAATGAAGTAGAGGATGATAAAAAGGCATCGGTACTTCTAAATCTGATGGGCACAAGGACATACGGGCTGTTACAAAACTTAATCACTTCAGCCAAACCGATGGACAAGAATTTTAAGGAGATTGTTGATACCCTACAGGAGCACTTAAACCCAACACCGCTGCTGATAGCAGAATGATTCAAATTCTTCAGGAAAAATCAGCACAAGAATGAAAGTAACGCTGATTACCTCACCGAATTAAGAAAGCTGTCAAAGCACTGCCAATTCGGGGCAGGACTGGCAGATTCTCTACGAGACAAATTCGTCTGCGGTCTCCTAAGTGAAGGAACACAGAAAAGGCTACTTTCTGAGAAAGATTTGACACTGGACAAGGCTTTCAGTGTGGCTGTATCATACGAAGCAGCAGCAAGAGGAGCTGCAGAGATACAGCAAAAGCCACAGGACTTCGGCACCCATGAAATGACACGGGGTTTCGAGAGATGTTATCGCTGTGGCAGATCCACCCATGACCAGAGGGACTGCTGGTTCAAGGACAAAGCATGCAGGCAATGCGGAAAGATGGGACACATTGCACGTGTTTGCCGACCTGGAAACAAAAAATCCGCTGACAGAAAAAAAATCAATATGGAAAAGTACAGAAAGGTACAAATGATGACGGACAGTAGCTCCGAAGACCAGAAGAGCGATAGCGACTCCGGAAACAAGAGACTAAGCTGTCTCAAATTACATAATGTAATTGCCAAAGAAGATTACCAGACCATTTGGGTTACCCTCATGATAGCGGGGTCCCCAGTTAAAATGGAGCTAGATACAGGATCAGCTCTGACCGTCATAAGTCGACGGGATTACGAGCGGCTATTTCCGCATATACCTTTGAAAGACTCATCCATTATCTTGAAGACATATACGGGGCAGAAAGTATACCCCAGAGGGAAAATAAAGGTGCCTGTTGTATACAACGGCAAGGAAATACAGAAATTGTATTTATACGTTCTGCAAGATGGTGGTCCACCGTTGTTGGGACGTGAATGGATCAGGAAGATACGTTTAGACTGGCACTCCATTCAGGCACTGACGGTGACCAGTAAGAAAAAAAATGATGATGACGTCATACCTGAACGATTAAAAGACATCTTGGCTAACGCCAAAGAAGTGTTTCAACAGGAACTAGGAACCTTGAAAGGCGTCACCGCCTCAATAAAAGTGGAAGATGCGGCAATTCCCAAGTTTTTTAAGGCAAGGCCGGTGCCATACGCAATTCGTCCAGCAGTCGAGGCAGAGCTGGAGAATTTGGAAAAAGCAGGTGTTATCCAAGGTAGATTGGAGCGAGTGGGCAACACCCATCGTCCCGGTCATGAAGAAAACGTTGAATAATGATAAATCTGAAGAACAGAGAAAAATTCACATCTGCGGGGACTTCAAGGTGACTGTAAACCCGGTCCTTCACACGATACAGTATCCTCTTCCAAGGATAGAAGATATTTTCGCCTCACTATCCGGAGGGAAACGTTTCACCAAAATTGACTTGGCACAGGCATATCTACAGATGGAAGTTGAGGAGGCCTCTAAAAAGTATCTCACGATAAACACACACAAAGGCCTGTACCAGTACAATCGACTGGTTTTCGGAGTAGCATCAGCTCCAGCTATCTGGCAAAGAGCTATGGAGCAAGTCCTGCAAGGGATTCTGGGGACTCAATGCTACCTAGACGACATCCTTGTAACAGGAGAAAACGACAACGAGCACCTTGCCAATTTGGAGCAGGTGCTCACTAGGCTGAGAGAACGGGGCCTATGAGCAAATCGTCCCAAGTGCGAATTTTTCCAGAAACAAATATCATATTGTGGCCATATAATTAACGAAGAAGGGTTGCATAAGTCACCTGAAAAAATTGAAGCGGCCATAAAAGCCCCAGCACCTGAAAATGTCTCACAATTAAGGTCGTTCCTGGGATTGATAAATTACTATCATAAATTTTTACCGAACTTGTCAACTGTTCTGCACCCTCTTAATGCACTGCTACAAACGGGAGTAATTTGGAAATGGAGCGAAGACTGTAAACGTGCCTTCCATAAATGCAAAGGCTTGATCACGTCCAAGGAAGTGTTGGCTCATTACAACCCATCACTGCCAATCAGACTGGCGTGCGATGCATCCCCTTACGGCGTAGGAGCGGTATTATCGCATAGATTCCCTGATGGCTCAGAGCGGCCGATAGCTTTTGCGTCACGCTCATTGAACTCAGCTGAGCATAACTATGCCCAGATCGACAGGGAAGCACTCAGCCTGGTGTGGGGAGTGAAGAAATTCAACCATTACCTACACGGACAAAAATTTACCTTGTTGACTGACCATCAACCCCTTGTCTCCATATTCAACCCTAAAAAGGGCGTTCCCATTATGACAGCGCAACGGCTACAGAGGTGGTCCCTTTTCCTAGGGGCACACCAATATGACATGGAATACAAAGGATCAAAACAGCATGGGAATGCTGACGGTTTATCGCACCTACCGTTGCCAACGGTAGAAGAGGCACCTACAGTGGACCCAGTGGAGATGTTCCACTCAACCATAGTAGAATGTCTACCAGTAACAAATTCTACCATTGAAAAGGGAACAAGAAATGACCCGACTCTCTCACGAGTCTACGATTTAACGGTGAAGGGATGGCCAGCACATGGCGAACCACTGTTGCCAGCATTCTCGCAAAGAAGAGAACAGCTAGCTGTCAGTGTGCCGAGGAACCTTGATGTGTGGATCCAGAGTGGTGATTCCACCCAAACTCCAGGATAAAGTGCTAAAGGAGCTTCACGAGGGGCATCTGGGTGGAGTGAAAATGAAGAACCTAGCCAGAGCGTTTGTGTGGTGGCCAGGTATCGATGGAGACATCGAAGAAATGACCAAGAGCTGTCTAGGATGCCAGAAGGTCCAAAACGCCCCACCACAAGCCCCTCTAGATCCATGGGAGTGGCCCTCATCTCCATGGCAAAGGGTACATATCGACTTTGCTGGTCCATTTATGGACTCAATGTTCTTAATCGCGGTTGATGCACACTCCAAGTGGCCGGAGGTAATAAAGATGTCCTCCACCACCACGGAAAAAATCATCACAGTATTAAGGACCATATTTGCCAGGAATGGGCTGCCTGAACAGATCTGTTCTGATAATGGACCGCAATTTGTGTCCGAAGAATTCAGGAAGTTCTTAAAAAACAATGGGGTTAAGCATTACACGTCCGCCCCATACCATCCCGCCACCAATGGATTAGCTGAAAGGTTTGTCCAGACCTTCAAGAAGGCCATAAAGGCCATGGGTAATGAAGACATAAATCTACAACATAAGGTAGATAACTTCTTGTTTGCATACAGGAATGCAACACATGTGGTTACAAACCAAACTCCCGCCATGATGTTTTTCAATAGAAGACTAAGATGCCGGCTGGATTTGATCAAGCCAAACATCAGAAGGGACGTAGAGAACCGGCAATTTCAAGGCATGAATGAAAGGCCAACTAGAACCTTCCAGATAGGTCAACAAGTTTTGGCCCGGGACTACCGTACCGAGAAATGGCAGCCTGGAACTATTTGCACATGACTAGGACCGCTGATGTATACCGTGGACATTGGTGAAAGCATAATAAGGTGCCATGCTGACCAGATCATAGAGTCATCCGAAAAGGGACAACCAACACCACAACCCTATACGCCTAATGATGAAGCAGAGATACCCATAGTATCTACCTCTGATCCGGTGGTACTGGAACCAGATGAACCCGACACTAGCATTCAAGCCGAATCGACCTTGCCAAAAGAACCTACGACACCACCAAAAACTACTACACCACCGAGGCGTTATCCGGACCGAGTCAGGAAGCCTCCAGAGAGACTGACTTATAATTGATTAACTGCAGCAAATGTGTAGATTATTGTTCTTGTAAACATGTTAATTAATGATTACTTAAAATGTCATTTACTAATTATCTAAAAGGGGAGGAATTGTAGTGTATGTACCTTTAAGAGCCCCTGTGTACTGTAATACCGGTAGTGACCACTCGGGTATATAAGCCTGTGTAGCGTCTTGTATCTTTTAGTTCACCTCCAGACTTTGTTCAGTAAACACCTGTTAAACCAACTCCTGCATTCCGTGTCTCCATTACAATACAATACAAATCGCTTTATTGGCATGATAAGGTACATCTTATGTTGCCAAAGCATCAAAATACATTTATGGTTGAACACATAAACGCGGTTCCATTCATACAGTGTATAAACAGGTATATCCCTGAGTTTATAAATATATTTTCGCCTTGTTTATATATACTCTTGTCTTAGTTTACTGGTTGTCCCTCTGTTCATGGCAAGCTGTAACATAGTGTGCCGCCAGTGTTACACAGCTTCTCTCCTCCCCCAGTAGGAATGGGAGTTTTTGGTTGTCAGTCAGATTTCTGAATTCAGGGCATATTTGTGAGAATTTTTGATAGAAATTCTCTCTGATGCCCTGATATTTTCCACAGGCTGTGAGGAAGTGCATCTCTGTCTCAACTACTCCCTGACTGCAGTGAGAGCATATCCTGTCTTCTCTTGGCAGCCTGGTCTGCCTGTGTCTGCCTTTTTCGATCACTAGGCTATGTTCGCTAAGTCTGTACCTTGTCAAGGTTCTTCTCAGTTTGTTATCCTTTACCATGGTCAGGTAATCAGCTATGTTGTATTGTCTGTTTAGGGCCAAGTAGCAATTGAGTTTGCTTTGGGTTTTTGTTGTTTCTGCCCAATATGACAGATATTTTTCCTTTTGCTTAGCGACGATTGTGTTGGGTCGAATTCTTTGTGTTACCCTGTCACTGTCCTGGGGCTGGTTATTGTTAGTATTGTTATTAGTTACTTCACTGAGTCCCAGGACTAGTTGACTGAGGGTATTCTTCTTTATGGTCAGCTCTTGGCATTTCAGGGCGTCGTAGTGATAGCATTGGGGGTTGCTCATTTGTAGGTGATTCCAAAATTTGGTGGCTCTTTTTTGGATAGTGATTATTAATGGGTATTGGCCTAGTTCCGCCCTGCATGCGTTGTTTACTGTTTTCCTTTGAGTCCGGAGGATACTTTTACAGAATTCCGCATGTAGGATCTCAATTGGGTGTTTGTCCCATTTTGCAAAATCTTGTTGTGTTAGTGGTCCCCAGACCTCACGGATACAACACTGGGCACCACACTTTAGGAAGGGTACAGAAGAGATTTCCTAGAATGGTTCCAGGGTTGAGCAATTACAGTTACATGGATAGATTGGAGAAGCTGGGATTATTCTCCTTGGAGCAGAAAAGACTAAGAGGAGATTTGATAGAGGTGTTTAAAATCATGAAGGGTTTAGATAGAGTAAATAAAGTGAAACTGTTTCCAATGGCTGAAGGATCAACTGGACTGCTCTTCAAAAGAGGCGGTGCAGACTCAATGGGCCAAATGGCCTCCTTCTGTGCTGTACTGTTCTATGATTCTACAATTTCAGTATATGAATGACAAGTTCAGAAATATTAAAGTTCATGGCTTGTGATACGTTCTTTAAGTAATCAGGAATATGACTGCAGCACAGAAGATTGTCATTACACAAGAATTCTAATTGCTAAGTAAAATCTCCATTTTTTTCCATATGTGTAAGGGTCACAACCTTACATTTCATTAAATTTGAACCTAGGCTTTGGAATTTCAGTTTTAGATAGCCAACTGAGAAATGTTTGTTTTCGCACCACTGCCTCTAAATTAATTGTAAGGGAAAAGTACAAGTTTGAAGTTATTCTGATGCAACTCTGAATTGTAGAGATTTCCTTTCATATAATAGAACCACCGAATGATACAGCACAGAAGGAGTCAATTCGCCAATCATGCATGTGCTGGCTCTTTAATAGAAATATACAATTAATCCCACTCCTCTGCTCTCTCCCCGCAGCCCTGTAAAATATTTCCCTTCAAGTATTTATCATATACTTTTTTGAATGTTACTATTGAATCTGCTTCCACCACCCTTTCAGGCAGTGCATTCCAGATCACAACAACTCGCTGTGTTATAAAATGTTTCCTCATGTCGCCTCTGGTTCTTTTGTCAATCACCTTAAATCTGTGTCCTTTGGTTACTGACCCTTCTGCCACTGGAAACAATTTCTCCTTAGTTACTCCATCAAAATCATTCATGATTTTAACACCTCTTTCAAATCTCCTCTTAACCTTCTCTGCTCTAAGGAGAACAGCCCCAGCTGCTCCAGTCTCACCACATAACTGAAGTCCCTCATCCCTGGTACCATTCTTGTCAATCTCTTCTGCACCCTCTCCAAGGCCTTGACATCCTTCCTAAAGTGTGGTGCCCAGAATTGAACAGAATACTCTAGCTGAGGACTAATCCGTGTTTTATAAAGATTTAGCATAATTTCCTTGCTTTTGTACTCTATTCCTCTATTAATAAAGCCAAGGTTCCCATATGCTTTTTTAATCGCCTTCTCAACTTGTCCTGCCATCTTCAAAGATTTGTGTCCCTTTAAAATTGCACCATTTAGTTTATATTGCTTCTCCTCATTCTTTCTACCAAAATGTATCACTTCACACTTCTCAGCATTAAATTTCATCTACCACGTGTCTGCCATTTCACCAGTCTGTCTATGCCCTCCTGAAGTTTGTTACTATCCTCCTAATTGTTTACTGCATTTCCAAGTTTCGTATCATCTGCAAACTTTGAAATTGTGCCCTGTATACCCAAGTGCAGGTCATTAATATGTATCAAGAAAAGCAGTGGTCCCAACACCGACCCCTGGGGAACACTACTTTTCACCTCCCTCCAGCCTGAAAAACAATCATTCACCACTACTCTCTGCTTTCTGTCCCTTAGCCAGTTTTGTATTCATGCACCACTGTCCCTTTAATCCCATGGGCTTTAATTTTACTAACAATATAACATACCAGGCAGAATTTTCAGCTTTGGGGTACAGTAGTGACAAGGCAGGACTTCCGTCCGTATCTCCTACTCCATCCCAGTCCATTTCCTTGGATAGGGAGTTATTAGTTATGCAGTATGGACTCCCAATGGGATTTCCACTGTGAAGAGGAAGCCTGCCACTGAAAGGCTGGAAAATCCCAGAACCTCGGCTGCAGCTCCAGAACAGCAGTTAAAAGGGAAGAAGAGCTCGGGTGTAAAATCTCAGCCACGGCTTTGGTAGGCCTCAGGTGAGAATCGGGCCTACAACGGCAGGTGTATGGGATTAAATGGAGGGAGAGAAGGCATCTCTCTGCCTACATCAGAAAACTTCGGGGCCTCACTGATCCTCCTACCATCACCTTCCACCGGATAACTCCGGAGCGCAGCCACACCTGGGGTGGAGGTGAGAAAATGGGCTGGGAGGCTGGGCCCCTCTCCCTAAGCCACCAGCGTTTACATGTGGCAGGCAAGGAAAGAACGGCCAGCGACAAGCCCAGCATGGGCAGGGGGCTGGCGGTGGGCATTACCAGCCCATTGCTGCAATCCTGCACAGTCTCAGGCTCACCACGTGTAGAAACAAACCCCTGTCTATCCCAGTGTGTGCTCCTGCAATTCCTGCAGGCTTTGAATAGAAATGCTAATAAAGTTCAGGGAAACCATCCTTTATTCTATAAACAGAGTTTGCAAACATATTCTGATAATGGCATCAATTATTTAATGGGTTAAAAAGTTTAGACTTGAGTTTAAATGTCAGATTGTTTTGTATTACCATTGTAATTGAACTTTATTAATTTGACAATTAAAGTAACTTGGACTATTTATAAGTGTTTGTTTGAATGTTTTTAGATTGGAAGTAGCCATAGATGATTATGTGTTGCAAAAATCCATGCATGAGTACTTTAGCTGATAGCTGTATAGTGTTTTGATCTAGCCATTTAATGACTCTATGTTTAATGCCAACAGCTGCAGATGGAGAGGAGTCGACTACAGCAGGTGGGATATTGCTGTATGCTGCGTGCACAGTGGTCATCTCATTTGAATATGCATGCTACCTGTTACTCGACAATCTTGCATGCACAATTCTGCTCAAGTGTACTTTAATCCACTTTGACTATAGTCAGTTAAACACTCCTACTGATTAAGTAAGACACATTTTCTGGGTATTAATGGCCACTGATGCTAATCTGGTTCTAAACTGTTGTGCATAACCTGTGTTAAGATACAAATTGTGACTCATTGACATGCATAGCAAGCACATTCTCAGTGCAGTTCTTTTTTAGAATGCTGTTACATCAGCCAAGTTCTTGATAAATATTTTTGTCAGGAATATAATTGATCCACCTGGAGTATAAGTGGCCATATTTACATTTGTCTACATATTGAATATGTTTATGGTTCTTCTGCCCTTTATTTTATCTCTCCTGCCCCCCTCCCCCTCCCCCACCCCCACCCCCACCCCCAATCAAATGCTTCTGCATTCTGGTATGGTTTCCGTGTTACTGTAATTAGATTCCCCTCTCCCTTTAAGAACCTGCATAGACTTGACTCAAGTTGATCAGACCAATATTTAGTCCTTTGGTTGAGTCCTCCCTTGGGGTGCATTTAATGAATTTAGGAGAGAAGCTTCTTCCATGTTAGCTCAGCCAGTAACCCTATGTTTGTTTGGGCAAGAGAGTCTAGCTTTGGTGTATTGCCTGGGCCCATATCCTTAGCTTTATACAGCAGCTAGCTAGCATAGGCATGAGTGTAGTGAATAGGCTTTAACAAATAATGGTGTGTGCATGTTATAAATCAAGTCTGTTTATATGTGACATTTTTGAGCTATGTATTCAATAGATATATTTGAAAGTGTGTCCATCTTTCCCTTTCTAATTAAGTTAAGTCGATGAGGTGACGTTATTACTAATGCACATGCAGTGAAACCTGTATAAATGGACACTCGCAAAAAACACTTATTGAGAGACCCAAATAACTAACATTGAAAAAGATACAAGAGGCACTCTGAAATGACGGAACTCACAAATTATGAACTACGAACAGCCTTCAAGTACCAAGCCCTTTTACAAATTAAAACACGGGACACAGCCTGACGTCACACTTTAAAATGTTCAACTGGGGAAAAGCCAATTTCAGTGGGATGAGAATGGATCTTGCCCGGATAAACTGGAATCAAAGATTGGCAGGCAAAACTGTAATGGAACAGTGGGCTGCCTTTAAAGAGGAAATAGTTCAGGTATAGTTGAGGTACATTCCCACTAGGAGGAAAGGCAGGGCAACTAAAGTCAGGGCTCCCTGGATGACGAAACAGATAGAGAATATGATGACGCAGAAAAAGAGCACGTAAGACAGATGTCAGGTTGCAAATACATCTGAGAATCAGGCTATATATAGAAAGGTCAGAGGAGAAGTGAAAAAGAATATAAGAAGGACAAAGAGAGGGTATGAGAATAGAATGGCAGCCAACATAAAAGTTAATCCAAAAGACTTCTATAGGCATATAAGTAGTAAAAGGGTAGTAAGAGGAGGGGTGGGACTGATTAGGGACCAAAAAGGAGACCAATGCATGGAGGCAGAGGGTATGGCTGAGGCACTAAATGCGTACTTTGCATCTGTCTTCACCAAGGAATAGGATGCTGCCATAGACATAGTGAAGGAGGAGGTAGTGGAGACACTTGATAGGATAAAAATTGATAAAGAAGAGGTATTAGAAAGGCTGGCTGTACTTAAAGTAGATAAATCACCAGGAGCGAATGGGATGCATCCTAGGATGCTGAGGGAATTGAGGGCGGATGTCATGGAGGTACTGACCATAATATTCCAATCCTCCATAGATATGGGGGTGGTGCCAGATGACTGGAGAATTGTAAATGTTACACCATTGTTCCTAAAAGGGTGTAAAGATAAACCTAGTAACTGCAGATCAGTCGGTTTAACCTCGGAAGTGGGGAAGCTTTTAGAAACAGTAATCAGGGACAAAATTAACAGTCACTTGGATAGGTCTGGATTAATTAAGAAAATCCAGCACGAATATGTTAAAGACAAATCATGTTTAACCAACTTGATCGAGTTTTTTGATGAGGTAACAGAGAGGGTTGATGAAGGTAATGCGGTTGATGTAGTGTACATGGATTTCCAAAATGCGCTCAACAAAGCAACACCTAATAGGCTTGACAATAAAGTTGAAGCCCATGGAACAAAAGGGACGGTGGCTGCATGGATACGAAATTGGCTAAGTGACAGGAAACAGAGAGTAGTGGCAAACGGTTGTTTTTTGGACTGGAGGAAGGTATACAGTGGTGTTATGAACATACGAATTAGGAGCAGGAGTAGGTCACTCGGCCCCTCGAGCCTGCTCCGACATTCAATAACATCATGGCTGATCTGATTACTCCACATTCCCGCCTACCCCCGATAACTTTACACCCCCTTGCTTACCAAGAATCTGTCTACCTCTGCCTTAAAAATATTCAAAGACTCTGCTTCTGCCGCTCTCTGAGGAAGAGAGTTCCAAAGACTCATGACCCTCTGTGAGAAAAAATTTCTCCTCATTTCTGACTTAAATGGGCGACCCCTTATTTTTAAACAGTGACCCCTAGTTCTAGATTCTCCCACAAGAGGAAACATCCTCTCCACATCCACCCTGTCCAGACCCCTCAGGATCTTATATGTTTCAATCAAGTCACCTCTTACTCTTCTAAACTCCAGCGGATACAAGCCTAGCCTGTCCAGCCTTTCCTCATAAGACAACCCACCTATTCCAGGTATTAGTCTAGTAAACCTTCTCTGAACTGCTTCCAAAGCATTTACCTCCTTCCTTAAATAAGGAGACCAATACTGTACACAGTACTCCAGACGTGGTCTCACCAATGCCCTGTATAACTGAAGCATAACCTCCCTACTTTTGTATTCAATTCCCCTCGCAATAAACAATAACATTCTACAGTATTAGCTTTCCTAATTACTTGCTGTACCAGTATTGTAACCTTTTGTGATTCATGCACTAGGACACCCAGATCCCTCTGCATCTCAGAGCTCTGCAATCTCTCACCATTTAGATAATATGCTTCTTTTTTATTCTTCCTGCCAAAATGGACAACTTCGTATTTTCCCACATTATACTCCATTTGCCAGATCTTTGCCCACTCACTTAACTTATCTATAACACTTTGTAGCCTCCTTATGTCCTCTTCACAATTTACTTTCCTACCTATCTTTGTGTCATCAGCAAATTTAGCAACCATACCTTCGGTCCCTTCATCCAAGTCATTTATATAAATTGTGAAAAGTTGAGGCCCCAGCACTGATCCCTGTGGCACACCACTCGTTACATCTTGCCAATCAGAAAATGACCCATTTATGCCTATTCTCTGTTTCCTGTTAGCTAGCCAATCTTCTATCCATGCCAATATGTTACCCCCTCCACCATGAGCTTTTATTTTCCGCAATAACCTTTGATGTGGCACCTTATCAAATGCCTTCTGGAAATCTAAGTACAGTACATCCAACATGGATGTTCCCCAGGGGTCGGTTCTAGAACAACTGCTTTTCTTGATATATATTTATGACTTGGTTGGGGGTGTACAGGGCACAATTTCAAAATTTGTAGATGACACAAAACATGAAAGTATAGTGAACAATGAGGAAGAGAGTGATAAACTTCAGGAAGACAAAGCCCAGCTGGTGAAATGGGTGGACACGTGGCTGATGAAATTTAACACAGAAAAGTGTGAAGTAATATATTTTGGTAGAAAGAATGAGGAGAGGACATATAAACTAAATGGTACAATCCTAAAGAACATAACGTAAGAAATAAGAGCAGGCGTAGGCCATATGGCCCCTCGAGCCTGCTCCGCCATTCAATAAGATCATGGCTGATCATTTACCTCAACTCCACTTTCCTGCCCAATCTCCATATCCCTTGATTCCCCTGGAGTCCAAAAATCTATCTATCTCAGCCTTGAATATATATAATCAAAGACTCAACATTCACAGCCCTATAGGGCAGAGAATTCCAAAGATTCACAACCCTCTGAGTGAAAAAATTCCTCCTCATCTCAGTCTTAAATGGCCTACCCCTTATCCTGAGACTATGCCCCCTAGTTCTAGACACTCCAGCCAAGGGAAACAACCTCTCAGCATCGACCCTGTCAATCCCCTTCAGAATCTTTTATGTTTCAATGAGATCACCTCTCATTCTTCTAAACTCCAGAGAGTATCGGCCCATTCTACACAATCTCTCATCATAGGACAGCCCTCTCATCCCAGGAATCAATCTAGTGAACCTTCATTGCACCGCCTCCAAGGCAAGTATATCCTTCCTTAGATAAGGAGACCAAAACTGTGCACAGTACTCCAGGTGTGGTCTCACCAAGGCCCTGTACAATTGTAGCAAGACTTCCTTACTCTTATACTCCAACCCCAAGTAATAAAGGCCAACATGGCATTTGCCTTCCTTATTGTTTGCTGTACCTGCATGCTAGCTTTCTGTGTTTCTTGCACGAGGACACCCAAATCTCTCTGAACACCAACATTTGAAAGTTTCTCACCATTTAAAAAATATTCTGTTTTTCTATTCTCCCTACCAAAGTGAATAACCTCACATTTCCCTACATTATACTCCATCTGCCACCTTACTGCCCACTCACTTAGTCTATCTGTATCCCTTTGCAGACTCTTTGGCCTAGAAATTCGGTTGGTAGCGCCAGCGATTAGCGCCTAAAGAGCCCGAGAATTGGGGCGTTAACCAATTTTCGGGCGGGCGCAGTGAATATAGCGCCACCTCCCATATTGAGTATCCTTTTAGCGCCGGCGCTAACTCTTTGTGCTCGCCCGCGGGCGCAGGCAGATCATGACGTCATTTCAGTGTGCAAAGCCTTTTTGGCACCCCGGACCGGATATTCGGTGGTGCCCGCAACCTTTCCGCCTGGCGCTCTTAGTGACAGTTGGATGGAGCGTTCCCAGGCCCTTCTTGGACTCGGGGGGCGCTATTTAAAGGGGACAGCACTAGTATAAAAGTTGCAGCCATTTGGGCTGGCCATTCTGATCGTTGCTGGAGAGAGTTGCTGACCTTCTGTTGGACAGTACTTTTCTCATTGAGCCTTTGGAGGCACTGGCACTGGCAGCTTGAGGGCCCGGCTCCCGAGCTGGTGATGCAGCATCTGAAAGCAGGGAGGTGGAAGAGTGGCTTTAGCAAAAGGACAGCTTGGCAGCAAGGGATGCCAGATTGCGGCAAGGCTATGACATGGGTCCACAGTGAGAAAGCATGCTGGCGGGGGGAACAAGTGGAAGGAGACAATTGTAAAAGGTGAGAACCTTACCATCGCTGTCGACAATGGGGTCAGCAGCTGCAGTGGTTACAGGACCACTCAGACATCCTCCAAGAATCTGGTGGACTCTCTCCTCGAGATCCTTGAGAGAGACCACTTGTGGAGGTCCTCCACCGGTGCGAAGCTGGTCTTTGCCAATTCTCGCCAGCTTGGACTGCAGGGGAAAGGAGGGGAAGTTATGTTACCTGATGCCCTGAGTGATATTCTCATGCCCCCCATGGTGCAAGAGCCCTTACATGACGCCTTGAGTCAAATGTGCATGTGTGTGCCCAGAAAGGGCCATGGGTGCTTGCTGGCAGATGGCCAATGGGGCACAGGCCACCCTGTAGCCATAAAGTCATGTGCAAATGAAGGGATGCAGAAGTTTGCAGAAACAACACCCACCCTCACGATCCGAGTGAGGTCGTTGAATTTCTTTCTGAATTGGACAGGGCTCCTGGTCACCATGCTGCTGGAGTTGACCCTCTGGCATACATCCCGTCCAAGCTCATCGGTAGTCCTTATGATTCGGCCTCCTGCCATTGTCTGGGTAGAGAACATCTCGCCGGCGCTCCACTGCGGCCACCAATTGCTCCAGAGCCTCATTGGTGAAGCGCTCTGCTCTCTCTCTCACCTTCTCCATCTGGTCCAAGTTTTTAGCGCCAGAGAAGGGCCTGCACCGATTCTGAGGCCTGCAAGGCGCAGAGTGTGGATGCTGAAGCTGACTGACCCACCCCTTTAAGAGCTGGCCGGTGCCTGGAAGTCTCGTGGTCATCGGTAATTGAGAGCACCTGCGCTGTACCTGTCCGCTCCGATATTGGGTTGCGCTGGAAGTTTAGTGTCTTAGGAGTCCCGTGTAACGCCTGAATTCGCGCCTTAATCACCTTTAGGGGCGATGCAACCCAATATCGCGCCAGGTGGCGATAAGTTGCGTCTGGCTATAAACTTTGCGCTGCGCTAATTCTAACGCCCCAAGTGGGACTATACCCAATTTCTAGGCCTGTGTGTTCTCCTCACAGCTTACTGTCCCACCTAGCTTTGTATCATCAGCAAACTTGGATACATTACACTCGGTCCCTTCATCTAGGTCATTAATATAGATTGTAAACAGCTGAGGCCCCAACACTGATCCTTGCGGCACCCCACTAGTTACAGCCTGCCAACCTGAAAAAGGGGGTGCAGGAACAGAGAGACTTGGGGGTATGTGTGCACAAATCGTTGAAGGTGGCCGGGCAGGTTGAGAAAGCAGTTAAAATATTAAAAAGGCTTATGGGATCCTGGGCTTCGTAAATAGAGGTGTGGCCTAGAAATTCAGTTGGTTGCGCCAGCCGGTAACGCCATAAGAGGGGTATATTTCCAGCGCTAGGCACTTAGCGCCCGGGCGCAGACCGATCTGCGCCAACGCCCAAATTCAGTTGACATTTAGCGCCGGCGCAAAGTGTTTGCGCCCGCTCAGCTGCGCGCGCAGCTTATGACGTCATCTCGTCGTGCAACGCTGTTTGTGCGCCCCAAACCGGAAATTCAGTGGCGCCCGCCCAATGTGGGCGTGGCGCTGCTAAGAACTGTGAAGTGGAACGCAACAGAGGCCCTGTGGGCCTCGGGGAGCGCTAATTAAAGGGCACTTACACTGACCTATAAAGCCCAGCCATTTTGCTGCAATGACTTTACTGCTTTGGATTTCTGGACAGAGACCAAGGGGCAGAGCTTACTGATTTGGGACAACATAGGAGAGGTATTTTTGGCTTCTGGCCAGTGCTTTGACATTTGATTCATTTGATTTCACTGTTTTCAACTTTATTATGGGGGCTGTATGGGGGTCCAACCCTCAGTTGCAGCATTATGTGCGAAGGGCTCGCAGACGCTGTGAGAGAGGGCCAGCCATGCCTAGACGCAGAGGGGCCATCAGGCGTCGGCAACGTAGGCCTTACCCACTCAGGCAATACCGGCAGCAGGTGTCCTATCTCACCATGACTGCGGCGCATTGTGTTAAGAGGCTGCGCTTCAGAAGGGAGGTGGTTGCAGAGATCTGCCAGCTGCTTCACAGAGATCTGCGTCCACAGCTGATGTGCAGGACGTCTCTCTCGGTGGAAGTGAAGGTCACGGTGGCTCTGAACTTTTATGCAAGCGGCTCCTTCCAAGCCGCTGCTGGGGACATAGCGAACATCTCCCAGTTCGCCACGCATCGCTGCATCCGGCAGGTCACCGATGCACTTTTCGCGAGGAGACACCAATTCATCTCCTTCCCCATGACCCGACAGAGGCAGGAGCAGCGTGCAGTCGGATTTGCCAGGATCGCGCGCTTCCCCATGGTGCAGGGCGCCATTGACTGCACGCATGTGGCTATGCGGGCACCTATCCACAATGCCGAGGATTACCGCAACCGGAAGGGCTACCATTCCCTAAATGTACAGCTGGTGTGTGACCACAGGCAGCGCATCCTAGCTGTCAATGCCCGCTTCCCAGGAAGCAGCCACGATGCATTTATCCTGCGCCAGACTACTGTGGCTGACATGTTCGAGGCACAGCCTCCACCAAGGGGATGGCTTATCGGGGACAAGGGCTACCCTTTGTGTACATGGCTCATGACCCCACTCCGCGCGCCCAGGACCCCAGCGGAGGAGGCATACAACGAAAGCCATCAAGCCACAAGGAACATCATAGAGCAAACGATTGGCGTCCTCAAGCAACGGTTCCGCTGCCTGGATCGTTCCGGCGGATCTCTACAGTATTCGCCGGATAGAGTCTCCCAGTTCCTCGTCGTGTGCTGCATGCTGCACAACCTGGCTATCCGCAGGACTCAGGCACCACCTCAGGAGGACGAGCAGGAGGACCATGAGGAGGAGGAGGAGGAGGAGGAGTACCAGCCCAGGAGGGAGCCACAAGGTCCAAGGGCCGTCCGCCGGGGGCTTAGTGATCGACACTTCTAGGCCCCCTGTCAGGGAATGGGCTGTGGCAATGAACGCACCTGAAGGCAGCCGCACCGCAAGCCCTCAGCCGGTTAACGCAACAACCACTTGAAACCTGAGACGTGGACATGCTGAATAAATAAAAAGCTTTATTTCACAAACTCAGGGCCTTTCCCACATGAAACAGAAAAACAGACAAGACCCCCAAAAAACAGTCAAAAACATCTGTCACTCCCAAAACCTGGGGAGGACTAACAAAACTTGCCCATCCAAATGGCCTTCATCATCGGCCTTACAAAAATAAGCCCCCCCCTCCACAACACAAACACCCCCATAAAAACAAAAAATGCCTTGATCCTCGGCCTTACCAAAATAATGCCCCCCCCAGAACACAAGCCCCCCAATATAAAAAAAAACGCTATCACCACACTCTAATGGGTGTGCCGAGAGGACGAGTCCTTAGACAGGCTTCTCTGGCCCCTGCCCGACCTGCTGCTCCGCCTCAACCTGGGCCCTGCGGGTGTGGCAAGGCTGGGGGAAGGCTCATGAGGGCCACAATGTGTGTCGGCAGATGCCCTTGGGGGTTGGCCTAGACGAGGCCCGGCCTGGGAGGGGCCGGCTGCTGACTGCTGCAGCTGTGGCTGGCCAGCATCAGTCTCAGCAGCAGCTCGTCGCACCTTGGCTGGGGGAGTGGCAGTGTCGGCTGCACCAATGGGGGCAAGCTGGCTGATGGCAGGCGCGCGCTGCTCGCCAGAGACACTGGCACTCGGCCGGGCTGGCAGTGCAGCAAGCGCAGCAATCTGGTGGAGGCCAGACCGCTGTGCTGCAGCAGGGCGGCGGGTGCCCTGGTGATGCTTCCGCGCCACAGCGAGTGTGGCAGAAGTGAGTGCCCGAACTGCCCTGGTATGTGCCCGCATCAGCTCTGCCAGTGTCTGGACGGCACCACTCATCTCGCGAGTCGCGTCCTGGGCTGCCGCGAGTTGCTGGACACCCCTGTCATGCGCTGCCGCGAGTTGTTCGACCCCCCTGGCCTGTGATTCCCCGAAAGCGACCACACTATGAGCCAGGGACTCAATGGCCTGAGGCATCTGTTGCACAACCCCCATGAACTCCTGGTGGCGCCGCTCAGACGCCGCCGACATCTCATCGAGGAGGCGCACCTCCTGGGCGAGGACCGTCTCCGGACTGGAGGGCGGACTCTCCCTCTGGGGAGAAGGCCGCCGAGCTGGCCGACCCTTCCCGCGTGCCTCGAGCCCACTGGGCCCAGGATCTGCCCTCCCCTGCAACACCTCCCCCCTCTGGGGAGAAGGCCGGCGTGCTGCCGGACCCTTCCCGCGTGCCTCGAGCCCACTGGGCCCAGGATCTGCCCTCCCCTGCAACACTTCCCCCGGCTCTCCTGCAGGCCAGACGTCTCCCCTCCATTGCCATCCCCTGGCGCGGATGAGGGTTCCCCCGATGTGCCGCCTTCCTCCTGGTCCTCGTCGTCCTCCTCCTCCAAGGGCCTGGCACTCTGAGCTTCAGGGACCACCTCCTCCTCACCAGCTGAAAGCAGGAAGGCACAAGAGTAGCTTTAGAGTGAGGACAGGGCGTCAGCGAGGGAGGCCTGAGTGGTGGCATTATGCGCATTTGTCGGTCAGTACGAAAGGATGTAGATCTGAAGCGCAAGGGCAACGACAGAGGTCCAACCGGTCATGTCCTTACCAGTGGGTCCCAGTACAGGGTCCGCATCTCCGATCGCAACAGGGCCAGTCACCCGGGCACGCATGAGTCGAGCCACGCTCTCCTCCAGCTCACTGAGCGCCTGGTACTCGGGACGGCCTCCACCGGTGACAGACTGGCTCCTCAAATTCCGCGCCAGCTTGGCCTGCAAGAGAAAGGACGGCCTCTAAGTACAGTGTGGTGCCCTGTTGCTGTGTGCACTGCCTCCCATGGTCGAATAGCTTGGCCAGTGTGGTGCCCTGTTGCTGTGTGCACTGCCTCCCATGGTCGAATAGCTTGGCCAGTGTGGTGCCCTGTTGCTGTGTGCACTGCCTCCCATGGTCGAATAGCTTGGCCAGTGTGTTAAGTGCAGAAAGTGCTATTGATGATCATGCCAGTGCCATTGCTGCGGGAGGAGGGCTGCCCATTAGTCCTTTGAGGTCCCTTTGCCCATAATGGGAGGTGCACATGCAAGGATGAGGAGGACACTGGAAAGGGTACTCACCTTCACCATCCGAGTGAGGTCGTTGTACTTCTTGCGGCATTGGTCCGCACTCCTGGGGACATCGCAGGTGGATGACACCCTGCGGGCGATTTTCCTCCAGGCTTTCCTGTACTGGCTCCTGGGAGCCTTCTTGCCACTGTCCGGGCACAAGATCTCTCTTTTGTTTTCGACACCATTAATCAGCACCCTCAGAGCATGCTCTGAGAAGCGCTGCGCTCGTTCACGGGCCCTCTCCATGGCTCCAGGCGCTATTTTGGCCCACCAGCAGTGTTGAGGCCTAGCTGCAGGGCTCCAGTATGCAGGGCGTGGCAGCAGCCAAAGTCGACCCTTCCCCCTTTAAGAGCTGACCGGCGTCAGGGTGTCTACTGTCAATCAAAACATGACCGCACCTGCGCTGCGCCCGGCCTCGGCGTTATCAGGCCGCATCGCCGGCTTAGCGCCTGAAGAGAGCATTGCAACGCCAGTTTCAGCGCTCGGCCAAACTCTTGGCCAACTCTACTGAATTTCGGCGATGTGGCCTACACTTTCCGGCGGGCGCTAACTTTAGCGAACGCCCGACTTTAGCGCCCCAAAAGTGTCCAGACTGAATTTCTAGGCCATAGAGTACAAAAGTGTGGAAATTATGATAAACCTGTATAAAACACTGTTTCAGCCCCAGTTGGAATACTGTGTCCAATTCTGGGCACCACACTTTAGGAAAGATGTGAAGGCCTTAGAGGAAGTGCAGAAAAGATTTACGAGAATGTTTCCAGGAATGAGGAATTTCAGTTACATTGATAGACTGGAGAAGCTGGGGTTGTTTTTCTGAGAGGAGATTTGACAGAGATGTTCAAAATCATGAGGGATCGAGACAGAGTTGATAGAGAGAAACTGTTCCCATTGGCGGAAGGGTTGAGAACCAGAGGACACAGATTTAAGGTGATTGGCAAAAGAACCAAAGGCGACATGAGGAAAAACTTTTTTACGCAGCGAGTAGCTAGGATCTAGAATGCACTGCCTGAAAGGGTGGTGGAGGCAGACTCAATTGTGGCTTTCAAAAGGGAATTGGATAAGTACCTGATGGAAAAAAAATTGCAGGGCTACGGGGAAAGGGCGGGGGAGTGGGACTAGCTGAAGTGCTCTTGCTGAGAGTCGGCACAGGCTCGACGGGCTGAATGGCCTTTTTCTGTGCTGTAAACATTCTATGATTCTATAATTGTATAAAGTACATACTGTATTTCAGTCTGAAGATTGTAATGACCGATGGATTGTTACTGGATTCCTTTTTGTCCCTATGGGACTCTTCTACCCCAATCCGGAGTTTGGATCCCCCCACAGCCACTGTCCCTGCTGGTATTCGGGGTTAGGATCCCTCGCACAGCCCCTGTCCCTGCTGGTATTCAGGGTTAGGATCCCTGCTGGTATTCAGGGTTAGGATCCCTCACACAGCTGCTGTCCCTGCTGGTATTCAGGGTTAGGATCCCTCACACAGCTGCTGTCCCTGCTGGTATTCGGGGTTAGGATCCTTCGCACAGCCCCTGTCCCTGCTGGTATTCGGGGTTAGGATCCCTCGCACAGCTGCTGTCCCTGCTGGTATTCGGGGTTAGGATCCCTTGCACAGCCCCTGTCCCTGCTGGTATTCGGGGTTAGGATCCCTCGCACAGCCCCTGTCCCTGCTGGTATTCAGGGTTAGGATCCCTCACACAGCCCCTGTCCCTGCTGGTATTCGGGGTTAGGATCCCTCGCACAGCTGCTGTCCCTGCTGGTATTCGGGGTTAGGATCCTCGCACCGCCCCTGCCCCTGCTGGTATTCGGGGTTAGGATCCCTCGCACAGCCACTGTCCCTGCTGGTATTCGGGGTTAGGATCCCTCGCACAGCCCCTGTCCCTGCTGGTATTCAGGGTTAGGATCCCTCGCACAGCCACTGTCCCTGCTGGTATTCGGGGTTAGGATCCCTCGCACAGCCACTGTCCCTGCTGGTATTCGGGGTTAGGATCCCTCGCACAGCCACTGTCCCTGCTGGTATTCGTGGTTAAGATCCCTCGCACAGCCACTGTCCCTGCTGGTATTCGGGGTTAGGATCCCTCGCACAGCCACTGTCCCTGCTGGTATTCGGGGTTAGGATCCCTCGCACAGCCACTGTCCCTGCTGGTATTTGGGGTTAGGATCCCTTGCACAGCCACTGTCCCTGCTGGTATTCAGGGTTGGGATCCCTCGCACAGCCACTGTCCCTGCTGGTATTCGGGGTTAGGATCCTTCGCACAGCCGCTGTCCCTGCTGGTATTCGGGGTTAGGATCCCTCGCACAGCCACTGTCCCTGCTGGTATTCGGGGTTAGGATCCTTCGCACAGCTGCTGTCCCTGCTGGTATTCGGGGTTAGTATCCCTCGCACAGCCACTGTCCCTGCCAGTATCGGGGTTTGAATCTCATTGCAGATGGTGTCCCTGCTGGTATTCGGGATTTGAATCTCCCCTGCAGCAGCAATGACCATTTAAAAAATAAGATCACCTGCAAAAAAAGGACAGCTGATGCCAGTCCATAAGGTGTCCATAATTTACAGGTTTCACTATACTGTTGGAGAAATGTTGAATATTGTATTGCTAAGGAGATTACAGCAGAACAATGAGATCTTGGAGGAGATATCTATTTATTGCTGCTTGCAGACTATTGTAACATCAAGAGACACACTATACTGTACTGAGTTTTATTAGAATGCTATAATTAATTCAGCTGTAGATTATTATATTATGACAAATTATCTTGCTTTCTCAGGCTCCATAATTAGTTTCCATGTGTAGATCATCCTAAAACATCAAATGAAAATAAAAATTACTGGAAATACAAAGCAGTTCTTTAAGCATCTAAAAAGAGAAAAAGATGGGTTAACAATTTAGATGCACTGGAATTCAAGCAAGCCCTTTTTAGCACTAAACAAAAGAGATTTTAGAAAGCCAGAAAGAGGTGGAAAACTGCTGGATTATTACAAAGATCATATCAGTCAGTCAACTACAAAACGAGCATAAAACAGTTCAGTAAGGATTGAAAACATCTCAATATGGAGAGAAGTTAATTGGAATCTAATGGGAGGTAGAAGAGAGTCTTTGGCCTCTAAACACTTCCAGGATAAAACAATCACCCAAACTATGTCCAATTTTCTCAACGTATAGGGGTCGTCACTAAGAATAGTGAATACAGTATACTAGATTAGAGGATGTACATGTGAATTACTGACTCACAGAGGAAGTGTAGCTGGGGCAAGAGACAAATAGGAAGGGCAGTCAGAAGTTGGAGTGATGGAAGAATAGACAAGGGCATCGTAGGAAGATTGGTCCCTGAGAAAAATAGGATAGGGAGGAGAAGATATGCTTCGTGGTCAGATCATGTTGAGGGTGGTGGAAAAGGTGAAAGATGATCTGATGAATGGAGAAGCTAATGGAATGGGATCCTTTTAAAATAATACTGGATTAGAATTTCTACTCATTGATTATGGATAAACAGAAAATCCAGCCTATTGACCAAAAATAAACCATGTATAGTTCTGAAATCTGGTCATGTATTAGTCCAGTATACATTCTTCAAAAGAGATACATCGCCTTCATGAAGATTTCTATGATAATGATCGAAAAATATAGAATTAAATGCTAATTCATGAACATTCAGTGACAGCCATTCGGAGGCCTATGACTAATTAAAGCACTCCAGGTGTAGAATACTATTAGCATCTGAGTTAGCTTTTAAACAAAGTTTTCCCACAAGGTACTCAAATTATGGAATTTTGTATGATTTCTCAAACTACTGCAAAATGGCTGATTGAACAGTTAGTTGTATTTTCGTAAATATATTTTAAATAATTGAGGCATGTAATTTATTTCAAAACACAAATTGCTATTTTACAAGAAAATGCATACTGTTAAACAGAAACGAATTGTGAAGTTATATTTGACTCCAGAAAATCCAGCTTTGTGCTGAAAAAATGCCTAATCTGTGTATAAAGGAGGTTTTAAATGATAAGTTTAAATTTTTGTTGTGGCTTATTCCGTTATGTGCTTATATTGGGCTAAAATTATGGTAAACTCCATATGATAAACATTGTTCCCACAGGGTTATGTTGCATAACTGACAAATATTTTGTGTACTTCTAACATAAAAGTATTTTTCTTGCTTTAAATTAGCAAAGAAAATGTGAAGATTTGTGGTCAAATTTAAGTAATAACAACTCTCATTTATATAGCTCCTTTAACATGGAATAAAAAATCCCAAGGTGCTTCACAAAGGTATAATCAGAAAATAGTGGATGTCAAGCCACAGAAGGAGAGTTACTAATCAATCCAATAGGGAAATAAGAAGACATTTCTTTACCCAGAGAGTGGTTAGAATGTGGAACTCGCTACCACAGGAAGTGGTTGAGGCAAATAGCTTAGATGCTTTTAAAAGGAAATTAGATGAGTACATGAGAGAAAAAGGAATAGAAAGATATGCTGAAAAGTTGAGATGAGGTAGATGGTATTGGAAGGGACTCGGGTGGAGTATAAACCTCAGCACAGACTAGTTGGGCTGAATGACCTCTTTCTAAGCTATACAGTCTATGTAATTCTATGTAAAACCTGGTCAAGGAGATGGGTTTTAAGGAGGGTCTTAAATGAGGAGAGGGAAGTGGAAGGGTTTGGGGAGGGAATTCCAAAGCATGGGACCTAAATGAATGGAGGCCAGTCATCAATAGTGGGGGCAGAGGATGCAGCGCCGGAGGAACGGACATTTCTAGATGAGCTATACGCTGAAGGAGGTTACAGAGATAGAGAGGAGCTTGAGCCCACGACCTTTTGACTTCGGGACGAGTGTCCTAGTACTGGCCAAGACCGACACCTAATAAATAATCAAACATTATTCTCATCAGCCTTTTGGATACACTAATGAAACAATTTTTGTATCAAAGTCACTTCAGGTGATCACTTTGCACAGTTTTCTTTTGTAAACACACAACTTTCTCCAAACGAAGACAATAATCTTGAGTTCTCTTTGAATATGAGCATAATTTATCTCTGGTTTAGATCTTGAGGGATAAGCTACTAGTTAACCTTGTGTGAGCCATGCTACAAGCCCTCTTTTCAATGTATTGCACTGTAGAAGTGTCTCCTCATTCATGTCAAAGTACTTTAGTGGCAGTGATCTTGGCATCATCCAGACATTTCTGATGGTGGCAATCCCCTGTAATATCAACTTCATTCTTCAGTAGGTCACGAAGAGGAGCTAGTTACCTCTTATAACTGTGGAAAAAACTGATGCAGATGATTAGAATTACATACAATGTACAGCACAGATACAGGCCATTCGGCCCAACAGGTCCCTGCCAGTGTTTGTGCTCCACACGTGCCTCCTCCCACCACTTTTCATCTAACCTTATCTGCATAACCTTCTATTCTTTTCTCCCTCATGTTTATCTAGCTTATCCTTAAATACTCTGTGCTAATTGCCTCAACTACTCCTTGTGGTAGCGAGTTCCACATTTTAACCACTCTTTGGGTAAAGAAGTTTCTCCTGAGTTCCCTATTGGATTTATTAATGGCCATCTTATATTTATGGCCCCTTGTTTAGGTCTCCCCCACAAGTGGAAACATCTTCTCTATGTCTACCCTATCAATCCCTTTCGTAATCTTAAACTCCTCTATCAGGTCACCCTTCAGCCTTCTATTTTCTAGAGTAAAAAGCCCCAGCCTGTTCAATTTTTCTGATAGGTATAACCTCTCAGTTCTGGTATCATCCTTGTAAATCTTTTTTGCACCTTCTCCAGTGCCTCTGTATTTAAAAAAAATATGGAGACCAGAACTGTGCACAGTACTCTTTAAGTGTGGTCTAACCAAGGTTCTATACAGGTTTAACATAACTTCTCTGCTTTTCAATTCTATCCCTCTAGAAATAAGCCCCAGTGCTTGGTTTGCTTTATTGTGGTCTTTTTAACCTGCGTCGCTACTTTTAGGGATTTATGTATATATATCCCTAGATCCTTTTGCTCCTCTACCCCATTTAGACACTTATTTTCCACTTAATATGTGGCCTCCTTATTCTTCCTTCCAAAATGCACCACCTCACACTTATCTATCTTGAAATTCATTTGCTAATTACACATCCATTCTGCAAGTTGATTAATACCCCTGTTCACCTGTATTTTGTCACAGTCCTCCTTTACCCCCCAATTTGGTATCATTCGCAAATTCCAATTCCCGAGACCAAATCGTTAATGTAAATGGTGAACAACAGTGGTCCCAGAACTGATCCTCTGGATACCTTGTTTTGTCAGTAGGAGAATTGATCTTTTGCATCTTTTCAAGCTTACCTGAATCTGGTCTCATTCCATCTTCAGAGAACTTATGGTGTAAAATATTTCACTTCTTGTTCCTTAAACTTCATTTTATCCTTGACAAACTCGTTCTCCCGGGTTTCCCGACCGCCTCGGAGCCCCCCACAACCCCACCTTCCCCATTAAAATTCAGCCTATTAATTAAGTTTCACTGCTTGATGCCAAAGACAAAAATAAAGGGTTATTATTAACGTTTACTTTTTGAACTTTTTGAAAAAGATATAATGATGACTATAGCTTTTAGGTTTCTGATCTTAGATTGACTCTACTTTTATGTGTACTTTCATGTGGGATTTTATTACAGAGAATAAATTCTTATTTGTAAATAAAAAGGCATGAATATAAGTAGGATGGCTGATTCAGTTGAGTCAAATCTAGCACTGTGGAAGAGAGTTTTCAGTCTTTCTTTATTCGTCTTCATTGACCAGTCTTTACACGCAAATAGTCTTACCTGTCATCTTTAAGGAGGTGAATTAGTGCCTGTAAAAAAAAATCTCAATTCAGCAATATCCTTGGTTGGATTTTTTTTTTCTCATTTCCCCAGCAGCCAAACTGATTGTTGTTTCATTAAATTTGCTATCCTGATTTTGATTGTTTATCACAGTTTTTGCTAATCACTCTATGATCAGGCTTGAAAACTTTTTTTTCAGACTCAGGTCGATTAAGATTTATTTTTTCTTTCCATTCCCTAGACACCAATTCCATCCCTCTCCCTGGCAACTGTCTGACACGGAACCAAACTGTTCGCAACCTGGGTGTCGTATTTGACCCAGAGATGAGATTCCGACCACATTTCCGCGCCATTACTAAGACCGTCTACTTCCATCTCCATAACATTGCCAAATCCACCCCTACCTCAGTTCATCTGCTGCTGAAACCCATCCCCATACCTTTGTTACCACTAGACTTGACTATTCCAACACACTCCTGGTCAGACTCCTGTTAAGTCTGTGGGTTGTATTATAAATAATCACAGACTCCACTGTTAACAAAATAAAACACGTCTTTACTATTCAGAGGCTCGGGCGATTCTGCCCTAGTTAACGTATCACAACCCTTATATACTGGTGTGGTCACTATCGGTATTACAGTATACATGAGCCAATAGATAGTGCCACCCTAAAGTAGTGCTCTTAAAGGCGAACGGTTACATTCTATAGTTCCCTTAAAGGTAAACGGTTACATACACAACACTCCTCCCTTCCTAGCTTATTACTTACAGAATCCCGTTAAACATACAATCTTCAACTTTATATAAACAGTTTGCAGATATACTCTCGATGGAGTCAACGTCATATAACAATTTACAGATATACTCTCAATGGAGTCAACGTCATATAACAGTTTACAAACATACTCTCAGTGGAATCAGTTTACAGGTTCAGTCTCTGTGGGAACAGTTCATAAATTCAGTCTCTGGTATTAATTCGTTCCAGACAGCATCCTCCATAGCCTTTTTTTTTTTTTAACAGCTTGTACTTTCGTCCTGTTGAACCAGCAGTGCGGACTTATACAACCCACTGGCTGTCTTGATAATGTCCCTGGATTTTTTTTACAAATTTAGCACCTTTCGTAGTGTTCGGACTGAGGTAGTAGAAGTAATAATATTTTAAACAGTTATTATTTTCTGCTTCTTCTTTTTCTTTTCTGCCTTTTTGAAACTCTCCGAGCTCTTTTCCCGGCTGCCATCTGTAGCGCCACCAACTCTCTATGTTCCTTAGACCTTAAGTGCTTCCTCAGGATTTCAGCACTTTGGGAGTTCCCATCACAATTTGGGCAGACCACATCCTCATAACATTCGGTGTCACTCAACAGGTCAAAACCCTTCTTCAAGCAATCATATTCATCCTGCTCTTCCTCGGATGTCTGCCCTTCCTTCCCTCCTGGCCTCATTTGTGCGTTCAATCCTTTCCCTTCCTTCAGGGATTTCGTTATCAGGCTATTTAATCCTTCTACTGAAGTAGCTGTTTCCCCATTCTCCTGTTCCCCTGGACGTAATTCAGCGTACTCCTCCATTTCATCCATCATTTTCTCCAATGCTTTCATCTTCTCTTCCTCTTGTACTTTGGCTTCTAGTGCTTGGAGAAGTTGCGCCTCGATGCTCTCTAGCTCATGTTCAGGGCCCATTCCCAGTTGAAACTGTTCTTCAAGTCGGTCAACCTCGGTAATTGCCGCCTCATATTTGTCTTGGGCTTCCTTCCATATTTTTATGAGTTCTGCCATGTCTTTCACCTCTACATCCTCATCTATGTATGGAACTTCTACCGATGAGTCTGTCTTGGCCCTGAGCTCCTCAAGAATTTCCTGCAGCCTTTGGACTTCTTGCTCATGTTCAACCTTTAGTTGCTCATATACTTCCAACGAAACTAGCTTTTCGGAGGTTGCTGAGTTAACCCCCTCCAGAATTGTAGTCTGGGCCTGTTCATACTGTTTTTTCAACTTCTCGCACTCTGCTTGTAAGGAGTCGTAGAGAAGAACTGGAATAAAATCCTGGCTTCCTGAAGATTCCTCTTCATTTGTTTCTTTCGCAATTTCCTGTTGGAGTTCAGCCAAGGCTGCTATGCTATCTGCCTCTCGAAGTCTCACTGCCATCAACTCTTCTTTATTCTTGCAGTCCATCTCAGCCATTTCCCGTTTACTTTCATTTAACTGAGTGAGTAGTCCCTTATTTTGGGCTGAGAGATATTGCACCTTCTCATGTAAACCCTTGCACTCCTTCTCTGCTTGACATAGCTGATTACCGCTGATTTGGTTCTGCGTTTCAAGTTCCAACATCCTTTGCTTAGCTTCTTTCAGTTTCGCCCCTATAAGCTCCTCTTGCAACATGGCCACATTATTCTCATCAGGTAAAGAAGCGTTTCTCTTTTCCATGTCCAAGATTTGTTTCTGCATCTCCTTAAGAGCACCCTGTGATTCAACTTCTCTTAACTTTGCCTGCACTAGCTCCGTCTCTAATTGCAGAACAAAATCCTCAGTGCAGCGTGATTTGCCCTTCTGCTGTATCTCTAGATCATGCAAATATTCTAACCCCTGAACATCATCAGGGAGATGTGATCGGTAATTGGTCACGATGGCTCTATGGTCGCTCTCTGCTTGAGCCAGTAGGTTCTGTTGTCTTTCCAGACTCTCCCATTCGGTGTCATAGAACTTTTTCATTGTTTTCATCTCTTGTACGAGGCGGTAACTTAATTGTTCTAATTGTTGTTGTACTTTGAAATAGCGTTGAGTTCGAGCCCGGTGTTCCTCCGTAATGCATATGTCTGTAGCTTGAACAGACTCAGAATTCTCTGTCTTTATGCACGCCATCGATTTTCCAACCTTAGTCTGTGAGTTAATGTTAACCTTGTTTTTCATACATAAGCTGGACTTATCGTCTTCCGGCTCAGAGTCTGAGCTGCTTGTCTGCACCGAGTCCTCACTCGTCATTGCTTGTCGGTAGTGCCATTCCATGTCTATTTTCTTGATCCACTCCCGTCCTAGAAGTGGTGGTCCTCCCTCAGGTAGTACGTACAAATTCATTCTTGGGTGTACTTTACCCCTATCTCTCACCTTGACTCTTATTTTCCCCATGGGGTATACGCGATGCCCCGTGTATGTCTGTAATACGAACTTGGTATTTCTTAAGGGTATGTGAGAGAATAGTCGGTGGTAGTCCTTTTGGTTGATGACTGATACAGCTGATCCCGTGTCCAGCTCCATTCGTACTTGGACTCCAGCTATTTTTAGTGTGACCCAGATCGTCTGTAGATCAGTTACTTTACCCACATTGTGGATTCTCAGACTATCCAACTCCTGGCTGTTTGGGTCTGAGTCTGAATTTTGTTCGTCTGAACTCTTTTCAGCCACCTGATGCACCTTGTTGTACTTTTCTTGTGGTGGTGGCTTCCTTTGTTTGTTGGTCTTCTTTCTGGACCTGCATACCTTCGCGATGTGACCCAGTTTGCCACATTTCCTGCACTCTTGATTCTTAAACCAGCACTGATTCTGGTCGTGCATTGTCTTTCCACAACGGTAGCATTTGGAAATGCTTGCAGTCATTTGGTCCACCCCGAGTGCCGCCGCCTTTAGCTGCATTTCCGCCGTTCCTTTCACTGCGGCTTCGTGCGATGAAGCTATGAGGACAGCCCTGTCCAGTGTGAGGTCGTTTTCCTCCAGGAGTCGCTTCTGCGTTCCTTCTTTGGCCAAGCCGCATACGAACTTGTCCCGCAGCGCCTCTGTCAAATTCCCTCCAAGCTGGCAGTATTTCGCTAGCTTACGCAGTTCGACTAAGTATTCCGCATTGCTTTCATCTTGCCTCTGGGTTCTGGCGTAAAATTTAAATCGTTCAGCCAGTATCAACGGTGTGGGGTTCAAGTGATCCTTCAGCACTGCTACGATCTCTTCGAAGGTCTGGTCCACTGGTTTAACTGGTGCTATTAGATGTTTCAAAAGCCCGTATGTTTTTGCTCCCATCGAATTTAACAAAGTTATTGCCTTGTCGTCATCCTCAATGTCGTTGGCTACGCAATATATTTCTATGCGTTCCACATACGTGGCCCAGTCTTCTATTTCAGCATTAAAGTCATTAATATTTCCTCGCTTAGGCATCTTCTTCTCTTTTCGAGTACAGTACAAGTATTACTTTACTTATTATTAATTTTCTTCTCTCTTCTTGAGAACACCACAAGTATTGCTGTACTTATACTTATTTTCCCTCTCTTCTTGAGAACACACCAGCCTTTCTGAAAAATCTTATTACTTTCCTGAAATTCTTAATAATTTCCAAGATGGCGGTTTCCCGCTTCTTCCTTCTTCTTCAGCGGTTTCCCCGCGAAAAATGGCGGCTTTCCCGCGCTTCTCGCTCTCCCCGCCCACTTCGATGTCGGTTTTCCCGCGCTTCTCGGCGCTCTCCGCCCACTTCAATGGCGGTTATCACCCGTTCCCCGACGCTGACTTTCAGCCCGAGTGCGGCCCTTATCAGCGGATGCGATCGATGGCCCGGCTGCGCCTTGCACTTGAAAGCGGCCCCCGGCCTCTGGCTCACCCGCTCGCGCGGCTCTTGCTCGCTCCCTCCCGGGCTCTGGCTTACCCGCTCGCGCGTTTCACCGCGGCTCTTATCAGGGATTGCGATCGCCCTGTCTTTGCAGCCAACGCTGCGGCTTACCCACGAGGTTATGGAGGCTTCAGGGTCCTAATGCCTGTCGCTTCCAGCCTGTCGGTTCCAGACTGGTGAGGATTGAAACCTCTCTTCAACGTCCTGTCTTCGGACGAAGCCGCCGTGGAACAACTGCCGCAGGGTTCGAATCCTGACTCGTCGCCAATGTTAAGTCTGTGGGTTGTATTATAAATAATCACAGACTCCACTGTTAACAAAATAAAACACGTCTTTACTATTCAGAGGCTCGGGCGATTCTGCCCTAGTTAACGTATCACAACCCTTATATACTGGTGTGGTCACTATCGGTATTACAGTATACATGAGCCAATAGATAGTGCCACCCTAAAGTAGTGCTCTTAAAGGCGAACGGTTACATTCTATAGTTCCCTTAAAGGTAAACGGTTACATACACAACAACTCCCATCTTCCATAATCCATAAAGTTAAGCTCATCCAAAACTCTGCTGCCCGTGTCCTAACTCGCACCAAGTCCCGTTCACCCATCACCCCTGTGCTCGCTCACCTACATTGGCTCCCGGTTGAGCAATGTCTCGATTTTAAAATTCTCATCCTTGTTTTCATATCCCTCCATGGCCTCGCCCCTCCCTATCTCTATAACCTTCTCCAGCCCTACAACCCCCCAAGATCTCTGCTCTCCTCCAATTCTTCCCTCTTGCGCATCCCCAATTTTAATCATTCCACCATTGGTAGCCGTGTCTTCAGCTGTAGAGGACATAGAAACATAGAAGATAGGAGCAGGAGTAGGCCATTCGGCCCCTCGAGCCTGCTCCGCCATTCAATGCGATCATGGCTGATCATCCAAATTCAGTACCCTGTCCCTGCTTTCTCCCCATATCCCTTTAGCCTTAAGAAATATATCCAACTCCTTCTTGAATATATTTAATGAATTGGCCTCTACTGCCTTCTTTGGTAGAGAATTCCACAGGTTCACCACTCTCAGGACCCAAGCTCTGGAATTCCCTCCCTAAACTTCTCCGCCTCTCTACCTCCCTTTCCTCCTTGAAGACGCTCCTTAAAGCCTACGGCCTAGAAATTCAGTATAGCCACTTTTGGGGCGGTAAAGTCGGGCGGGCGCTAAAGTTTGCGCCCGCCGGAAAGTGGAGGCCACTTCGCCGATATTCAGTAGCTTTGGCCAAGGAGTTTGCTCGAGCGCTAAAACTGGCGTTGCACCCCTATCTTTAGGCGCTAAGCCGGCGGTGCAGACTGATACCGCCGAGGCCGGGCGCAGCGCAGGTGCGGTCATGTTTTGATTGACAGCAGACACCCTGGCGCCGGCCAGCTCTTAAAGGGGGAAGGGTCGACTTGGTCTGCTGCCACGCCCTGGATACTGCAGCCCTCCCGCTAGGCCTAAACACTGCTGCTGGAGAGAAATAGCGCCAGCAAGGATGCAGAGGGCCCGTGAGCGAGCGCAGCGCTTCTCTGCCCATGATTTGAAGGTGCTGGTTAGGGCTTTGGAGAAGAGAAGAGATATCTTGTTCCCGGACAGTGGCAAGAAGGCTCCCAAGAGGCTGTACAGGAGAGCCTGGAGGGAAATCGGCCAGAGGGTCACAGCCAACAGCGATGTCCCCAGGACTGGTGACCAATGCCGGAAAAAGTTTAACGACCTCACTCGGTTGGTCAGGGTGAGTACCCTTTCCAGTGTCCTCCTCATCCTTGCATGTGCACCTCACATTATGGGCAAAGGGACCTCAAAGGCCTAATGGCCAGCCCTCCTCCAGCAGCTATGGCACTGGCATGAACATCAATAGCACTTTCTGCACTTTACACACTGGCCAAGCTATTCGACCATGGGAGGCAGTGCACACAACAACAGGGCACCACACTGGCCAAGCTATTCGACCATGGGAGGCAGTGCACACAACAACAGGGCACCACACTGTACTTAGAAGCCGTCCTTTCTCTTGCAGGCCAAGCTGGCCGAGAATCTGAAGAGCCGGACTGTCACCGGGGGAGGCCGTGCCCAGTTCCAGGAGCTCAGTGACCTGGAGGAGCGCGTGGGTCGACTCATGGGTGCCCGGGTGATTGGCCCCGTTGCAATTGGAGATGCCGACCCTGTGCTGGGCCCCAATGGTAAGGACATGACCGTTTGGACCTCTCTCGTTCCCCTTGCGCTTCAGATCTACATCCTTTGCCACTGTCCGACCAATGCGCATAATGCCACCACTCGTGCCTCCCTCGCTGACGCCCTGTCCTCACTCTAAAGCTACTCTTGTGCCTTCCTGCTTTCAGCTGGTGAGGAGGAGGTCCCTGAAGCTGCGAGTGTCAGTCCCTCGGAAGAGGAGGACGACGAGGAGCAAGAGGAAGGCGGCACATCGGGGGAACCCTCATCCGCGCCAGGGGATGGCAATGGAGGGGACACGTCTTGCCTGGAGGAGAGCCAGGGGGAAGTGTTGCAGGGGGGTGTAGCTCCTGTGCCCAGTGGCGTCCAGCCACGCGGGAAGGGTCGGGCAGCACGGCTGCCTTCTCCCCAGAGGGGGGAAATGTTGCAGGGGCGTGTAGCTCCTGTGCCCAGTGGCATCCTGCCACGCGGGAAGGGTCGGACAGCTCGGCGGCCTTCTCCCCAGAGGGGGGAAGTGTTGCAGGGGAGTGCAGTTGCTGGGCCCAGTGGCGTCCAGCCACGCGGGAAGGGTCGGGCAGCTCGGCGGCCTTCTCCCCAGAGGGAGAGTCCGGCCTCCAGTCCGGAGACGGTCCTCGCCCAGGAGTTGCGCCTCCTTGATCAAATGTCCGCGGACTCGGATCGTCGCCACACCGAGTTGATGGGGGTTGTGGCACGGTTGCCTGAGGCCATTGAGTCCCTGGCTCATAGTGTGGCCGATTTCGGGGCCTCACAGGCCAGGGGTTTCGAACAACTCGCGGCAGCACAGGCCAGGGGTCTCGAACAATTCGGGGCATCACAGGACGCGAGTCGGGCAGAATTCAGGGCATCACAGGACGCGAGTCGGTCCGAATTCAGGGCAGCACAGGCAGCGAGTGGAGAGTTGACAAGTGGTGCCGTGCAGTCACTGGCTGGTCTGATGCGGGCACAGACCAGGGCAGTACGGGCACTCACTGCTGCCACACTCGCTGTGTCGCGCACGCATCGCCAGGGCACCCGCCGCGCTGCTGCAGCACAGCGGTCTGGCCTTCACCAGATTGCTGCGCTTGCTGCAGTGCCAGCCCGGCCGACTGCCAGTGTCTCTGGCGACCAGCGAGCGCCTGGCATCAGCCAGCTTGCCCCCATTGCTGCAGCCGCCACTGCCACTCCCCCAGCAAAGCTGCGACGAGCTGCTGGAGAGACTGATGCTGCCCAGCCACAGCTGCAGCAGTCAGCAGCTGGCCCCTCCAGGGCCGGAGCTCGTCTAGGCCGACCCCCAAGGGCATCTGCCGTCACGCATTGTGCCCCTCAGGAGCCTTCCCCCAGCCTTGCAACACCCACAGGGCCCAGGTTGAGGCGGAGCAGCAGGTCGTCCAGGGGCCGGAAAAGCCTGGACAAGGACTCGCCCTCTCGGCACACAAAGTAGAGTGTGTTGTCAAATGTTTTTTTATATGGGGGTGTTTGTGTTCTGTATGGGGGGGTTTGTCTTGGTAAGGCCGAGGATGAAGGCCATTTGGATTGACAGGTTTTGTTATTCCTCCCCAGGTTGTGGGAGTGAGATATGTTTTTGACTGTTTTTTGGGGGTCTTGTCTGTTTTTGAGTTTCATGTGGAAAGGGCCCTGAGTTTGTTCAATAAAGCTTTTTATTTATTCAGCTTGTCCATGTGTGATGTTTCAAGTGGTTGTTGCGTTAACCGGCTGAGGGCTTGCGGAGCGGCTGCATTCATGTGCCTTCATTGCCACAAGCCATTCCCTGACAGAGGGCCTAGAAGTGTCGTTCAATAAGCCGCCGACGGACGGCCCTTGGACCTTGTGGCTCCCCCCTGGGCTGGTACTCCTCCTCCTCCTCCTCCTCCTCCTCATGGTCCTCCTGCTCGTCCTCCTGAGGTGGTGGTCCAACGCGAGGTGGCAGTGCCTGAGTCCTGCGGATAGCCAGGTTGTGCAGCATGCAGCAAACGACGACGAACTGGGAGACTCTATCTGGCGAATACTGTAGAGATCCGCCGGAACGATCCAGGCAGCGGAACTGTTGCTTGAGGACGCCAATCGTTTGCTCTATGATGTTTCTTGTGGCTTGATGGCTTTCGTTGTATGCCTCCTCAGCAGGGGTCCTGGGCGCGCGGAACGGGGTCATGAGCCATGTACACAAAGGATAGCCTTTGTCCCCGATAAGCCATCCTCTTGGGGGAGGCTGTGCCTGGAACATGTCAGCCACAGTAGTCTGTCGCAGGATAAATGCATCGTGGCTGCTGCTTGGAAAGCGGGCATTGACAGCTAGGATGCGCTGCCTGTGGTCACACACCAGCTGTACATTGAGGGAATGGTAGCCCTTCCGGTTGCAGTAATCCTCGGCATTGTCGATAGGTGCCCGCAAAGCCACATGCGTGCAGTCAATGGCACCCTGCACCATGGGGAAGCCCGCTGTTCTCGCAAATCCCACTGCACGCTGCTGCTGCTTCTCCAGGGTCATGGGGAAGGAGATGAATTGGTGTCTCCTTCTGAAAAGGCCATTGGTCACCTGGCGGATGCAGCAATGCATGGCGAACTGGGATATGTTAGCAATGTCCCCAACAGCAGCTTGGAAGGAGCCGCTTGCATAGAAGTTCAGAGCCACCGTGACCTTCACTTCCACCGACAGAGACGTCCTGCACCTCAGCTGTGGACGCAGATCTCTGTGAAGCAGCTGGCAGATCTCTGCAACCACCTCCCTTCTGAAGCGCAGCCTCCTAACACACTGCGTGGCAGGCATGGTGAGATAGGACACCTGCTGGCGGTATTTCCTGAGTGGGTAAGGCCTAGGTTGCCGACGCCTGTTGCCCCCTCTGCGTCTAGCCAGGGCTGCCCCTCTCACACAGCGTCTGCGAGCCCTTCGCACATAATGCTGAAACTGAGGGTTGGCACCCCATGCAGCACCCATAATATACTGGCAAACAATGACCTCACAATGAAGGCGAATTGCCAAGCTCTGGCCTGAAGCCAAAAATACCTCTCCTATGTTGGGCCAAAGCAGTAAGCTCTCTTCCTTGGTCTCTGTCCATAAATCCGTTGCACAAGAGTGATTGCTGCAAAATGGCTGGCCTTTATAGTTCAGGGTAAGTGCCCTTTAATTTGCGCTCCCCGCGGCCCGCATGGCCTCTGCTGCGTTCCAGTTCACAGTTCTTAGGAGCGCCACGCCCACATTGGGCGGGCGCGACTGAAGTTCCGGATTGGGGCGCACAAAGGGCGTTGCACGAGGAAATGACGTCATAATCTGCGCGCGCAGCTGAGCACGCGCAAACACTTTGCGCCGGCGCTAAATGTCTACTGAAGTTGGGCGTAGGCGCAGATCACGCTGCGCCCGGCCGCTAAGTGCCTAGCGCTCGAGATCTACTCCTCCTAAGGCGCTAACGGCTGGCGCACGCAACTGAATTTCTAGGCCATTGTTTCCTCCTAGCTGTAAAGTTTTAAAATGCCGATGGTAAATACAGTAGTCCTGAATAATTAGGTTTCCTATTTGGTTAACAGTTCAATTTAATCATTTTATCAGTATATCGTTTATGCCTTCCCCAAGGGTATAATGAGGGTTTTCACGGCTGCACAGGAAAATGAGGGATTTTTATATTGCCAAATAACAAGTAGTCTTTTTGATAGTTATGCTTGACTGAATTAGCCCAATATTACTAGTAGATCAATGCTGATTCTGTGGCATCACCTCCGTTTACAGAATGGAATCTTTTGCAGAGAGAATAGAGGAATTGAAAGTAGTTGTAGGAAGTCTGTATGGAGTAATTCAGTACTTGTTTGGCTCCCACAGCTCACCGGCGATATTTAAATAAGGCCGGAATCAAATTTTAAGTCGGGCCTCAGGCCAGCCCGAGGAGCCATTGCTCCGGCTTTGAGTCCATTTGGCGCAAGTCGTATTTTCCCCCCCATATCTTCGGAGCCTGTAAGCAATTCAACAAGAGATCCACTAATAAATATATATGTTCATCTCAGTAATGTTTGAAATGTGAATTTTTTTTTCCTGATCACATTGTCTTGTGAATTTAATGTACTTTTTCTTATTGCTTTGACCATTTTAGTACGACTTACTTTGTATTTGTTTATTCTTGGCGTGGTGCTCTTGAGTATTCTGGTGCTCTGATGAATTGTATTTCTACCTTTCTTCTCTTTGTGTACAAACTCTAGACATTTCGACTCACTACCTTGAGACTTCTTCAGCTGCTAACTGGATTTCATTAAAGCTGTTGATTTAGATCGCTATTTCAAAGTGTCTCACTATGCATTAGTATTGTTGAATGACAAATTAATTTCTGTTGCATTTCTTTGAGATCTAGTTATATGTATAGTGGTTAGTAGCTTAAATTTGGCTTTGCTTTCTTTCGGGATTGATATATGTGGTTACTGGTTATGAATTAGGTATTTGTTCTTTGGCACAAGATTTTTTTTGGTCCTGGAGATAGAAAAAAATAAAAGCAATTAATGGAAACAGACTAAATTTAAATGTCTGCGGATGAGCAGAGACTACCACTGAAAGACGCAGCACCAAAAGAAATAAATACCTAATTCATCATCTAATTATTAAACTCTTCACCACAGTCCATAATCTCAAGAGAACCTGTATAAAAACAATCCTTGTGGAATTCAGAACCAATGATTTTTAACAGTTATACAAAGATATACATCACAAATCACACAACGTACCACTAAGAATATTAATTTATGGTGGGAGATTTTTATAACTGGTGATTTGAAACCAGCAGCTTTGTTGAAATCCAGTAAGAAATTAAACTTTGAGGCAACAAACTGAAGTGTTCTACAGCAATTTCCATGCAACACTGGAGAAGAAACTCCCAAATGTTTCTGTGTGCATCAGTTAAGACTTTGAGGTTCTGCAGAGATTCATTGGGCAAAAATAGTGGATGACATGGCACTGAGTCAGAAAGATCCCAGGTTCAGTGCCTGGTGTGTGATTTGATGTACTTGGATGAATGTGGGACCTACAGTTAGCCTCAGCATTCCTGGCTTTGGGGAAAGGAAATTTGGCAGGGATTTGATTCTTGATAGCTGTCCAGTGGAAGTTAGATGAGGACAGGACCAGGGTCTTTTTCAGTAGCTTAATTTGAAAGCATGCCAGCATGGGTTTCATTGTCCAGTTTAAACACTCAGTTGTCCTACACCATTATAACTTGTGCAGCAACTAATACAGTTTGCAAGTAATAAAATATTTACATCCCCTGCAAAAGCAAACGTTAAGGCCTAGAAATTCAGTATAGCCACGTTTGGGGTGCTACAGCCGGGCGGCCGCTAAAGTTTGCGCCCGGCGCAACTTCGCACCACCTTCGCCGATATTCAGTGGCATCGCCCCAAGAGGTTGCTGCTGCACTAAAACAGGCGATGCACAACTATCATTAGGCGCTAAGCCGGCAGCCCGGGGCGATACCCCCGAGGGCAGGCGCAGCGCAGGTGCGGCGAGTTGCTGATTGACGGCAGACACTCTGGCGCCGGTGAGTTCTTAAAGGGGGAGGGTGGATTTGTTTGCCTGCCACGCCCTGCACACTGCAGCCCTGAAGCAAGGCCTGACCACTGCTGCTTGATCTGTACAACGCCCAGGACTATGGAGAGGGCCAACTTTTGCACCCATTGCAGCCCCCATTATATGTTTCCAATCAATGCTATGGCTCTGAAGTTAAAGACAAGTGCAAAGCTGTGGCCTGAAGCCACAAGTACCTGTGCGAGTGTTGAGCCAAACCAGAAAGCTCTCTACCTTTGTCTCTCTGCAAAGATCCATCTCTCACAAAGAAGGAGTGTTGCAAAATGGCTGCCATTTCTACTGCAGGAGGAGTGCCCTTTAATTTGCGCCCCCCTCGCCCCGCAGCGACTGGGAACCGTTCCCCTCTACCAGTCGCTAGGGGCACCAGGCGCACAATAGGCCGGCGCCACTGAATTTCCGGTTTGGGGCGCACAAAGGGCGTTGCATGATGAAATGACGTCAGGATCTGCGCGCGCAGCTGAGCACGCGCAAAGGCTTTGCGCCGCCGCTAAATCTTTACTGAAGTTGGGGAGAGGCGCAGATCGCGCTGCACCCGGCCGCTAGCTGCCTAGCGCCCCACATCTCCTCCTCCTAAGGCGCTAGCGGCTGGCGCAAACAACTGAATTTCTAGGCCTAAGAATTTTCAATATGTCAAATTAATATGCTTTTGACTGAAAAGATGATATCACTCACCCTTTGCCATCCGAGTGTGTTACCTGCATTTTTTTTAAATGCACAACTTCAAGCTTTTCGCCACATTTTTCCACTCCCCCTCCCCCTCCCCAGCTTCCTTAAAGTTATGAGGAATGCTGACTTATGAATCTATGAGCATCATCACTCTTGTTACTTTACGAACATTTTTCATCATTTTGTGAACCACGACAGTTGAGTCTAAACCTGTCCTCACCAAACATTCACACTCATGCACTTTAATCAAGGACTGTGATTAGGAACAGAGCCTTGCTGAGTTTTGAAGATTATCTTGAAAGGCTGCATGCAATTTCAGTGTGTAGAGAAATCTATGCTTGTGCATGAAAAAACAAAATGGCTTGTCAGTTCATCATTGTTTTATGTAGCAAAATTTAAATTAACATGTGCCTTTAAGGAAATCTGTCAGAAAAAAATGTTGGAACAGATGTTTTGCAAATGTCCTTCATAACCAATATTCTGTTTTATTTTTGATATACAGGAGCTTGTCAACCCAACCCATGTCATAATGGTGGGATTTGTGAAGTGAGTGACACTTACCGGGGTGACACATTTATCGGATACATCTGCAGGTGTCCTGATGGATTCAGTGGAATTCATTGTCAGCATAGTGAGTTCTACTCCAATGACATATGTTCTTTAGATGATGCCTAGAGCTATATTAAGAGGGTGATGTACTGGTACAGGTAGAAATTTATACTTAATGCAGAGAATAATAGGTAACGGAGTTTACTTGTTGATGAATTGTCATTATTACTTTAATATATTATTGTTGGAGATTTTTTTAATCCTGTTGTTTTGTCAAACAGAAAAAACGTGGAACATAATTTGAATTAATATAGTTTTTGTCTTGCTATCCAAAGTACCTCCGTTTAATTTAAAGATGCATCAACTGCCTCACTTTGCAGACTTGCCACAGTAGCTATGGTGCAGTCAGGCAGCATCTATAGAGAGAACATACAAGTTAATAGAGGGGTATTTTAACTCTCTCGCCTGGTGAAAATGGTGCATGTCGGGGGTTGAGAAGGTGGGGGGAGAATTTGCTGCTCCCACCACCTTAACTTACCTGAAATCAGGCACGAGTAGGCCATACCCCCCAGAAGAGCATAGGACTAATTTAAATGACGAAGTTGCATCCCGGTGATAACATCAGGGCACGCAAGCCATTTTAACTGCGAGCTGACGAAGGGCTGCAAGTCAAGTGACAGCTGGTGGCAGTCCCACCTGTTTCGGGTGGCAGTGATGGACACTCGTTTACAGGCCCATCTGAAAATTGCTTCAGACGGGCCTTGTGCATCTAAAGGACGGGAGCTCGCCCTGCCAGACGCCTCGTAAACAGGGCAACCGACAGTTGAAATTTGCCCCATAGACTCACTAACTTATTTACCCTATCACAACCATTTAATAATCTGAATATTTCTATTGGATGGCAGCTGTCAGTCTTGTCTCAGTGATAGCACTCGCCTCTCAGTCAAATGGCTGTGGGTTCAAGTCTCACTCCATAGATGGGAATTTTAACCCCAAAAACTGGTGGGTTGGGGTTGGGTGGGAGGTTAAAGTATTAAAAATATGAGTCTCAACCCCAACCCATGTCCAACCCTGCCACTTCCGGATTTAACAGGGGCGGGGGGGGCAGGCAGTCAACCCACTCCCAGGAGGCAGGTTGGTACTTTATATATGACTAGCTGGGGGTGCCCGGCGGTGCCGAGACTTTTTTGAGGGCATGTTGTTGTTGGAAGAGAGAGAGGGAGCGACTGGGGGGGGAAGAGAGAGAGCGACTGGGGGGGAAGAGAGAGAGCGACTGGGGGGAAGAGAGAGAGCCACTGGGGGGGAAGAGAGAGAGCGACTGGGGGGAAGAGAGAGAGCGACTGGGGGGAAGAGAGAGAGCGACTGGGGGGGAAGAGAGAGAGCGAGAGACGGGGGGAGTGAGCGCGACTGGGGGGGAAGAGAGAGAGCGACTGGGGGGGAAGAGAACGAGAGACTGGGGGGGAAGAGAGAGAGCGAGAGATGGGGGGAAGAGAGAGAGCGAGAGACTGGGGGGAAGAGAGAGAGCGAGAGACTGGGGGAAGAGAGATAGCGAGAGACTGGGGGGAAGAGAGAGAGAGCGAGAGACGGGGGAAGAGAGAGAGCGACTGGGGGGAAGGGAGGGGAAGGGGGAGGAAGGGGGGGAGGAAGGGGGGAGGGGGATGGAAGGGGGGAGGGGGAGGGAGGGAAGGGGGGGAGGGAGCAGAGGGGAGGGGGGAGGGAGGAGAGGGGAGGGGGGAGGGAAGGGAGGGGGAGAAGGGGGGAGAGGGAGGGAGGAGAGGGGGAGAGAGGGGAGGCAGAGGGAAGGAGAGAGAGAGAGAGAGGGAAGGAGAGAGAGAGAGAGGGAAGGAGAGAGAGAGAGATTGGGAGTGTGAGAGAGAGAGATTGGGAGTGAGAGAGAGAGAGATTGGGAGTGAGAGAGAGAGAGAGAGACTGGGAGTGTGAGAGAGAGATTGGGAGTGTAAGAGAGAGAGAGATTGGGAGTCTGAGAGAGAGAGAGACTGGGAGTGTGAGAGAGAGAGAGATTGAGAGTGTGAGAGAGAGAGATTGGGAGTGTGAGAGAGAGAGATTGGGAGTGTGAGAGAGAGAGACTGGGAGTGTGAGAGAGAGAGAGATTGGGAGTGTGAGAGAGAGAGATTGGGAGTGTGAGAGAGAGAGATTGGGAGTGTGAGAGAGAGAGAGATTGGGAGTGTGAGAGAGAGAGAGATTGGGAGTGTGAGAGAGAGAGATTGGGAGTGTGAGAGAGAGAGATTGGGAATGTGAGAGAGAGAGAGATTGTGAGTGTGAGAGAGAGATTGAGATTGGGAGTGTGAGAGAGAGACTGGGAATGAGAGAGAGAGGGACTGGGAGTGAGAGAGAGAGAGAGATTGGGAGTGTGAGAGAGAGAGAGATTGGGAGTGTGTGAGAGAGAGATTGGGAGTGTGAGAGAGAGAGAGAGATTGGGAGTGTGAGAGAGAGAGACTGGGAGTGAAAGAGAGAGAGAGACTGGGAGTGAGAGGGAGAGAGAGATTGGGAGTGTGAGAGAGAGAGAGATTGGGAGTGTGAGAGAGAGAGACTGGGAGTGAGAGAGAGAGAGAGACTGGGAGTGAGAGAGAGAGAGAGACTGGGAGTGAGAGAGAGGGAGAGATTGGGAGTGTGAGAGAGAGAGAGATTGGGAGTGTGTGAGAGAGAGATTGGGAGTGTGAGAGAGAGAGATTGGGAGTGAGAGAGAGAGAGAGATTGGGAGTGTGAGAGAGAGAGACTGGGAGTGTGAGAGAGAGAGAGATTGGGATGTGTGAGAGAGAGAGACTGGGAGTGAGAGAGAGAGAGACTGGGAGTGAGAGAGAGAGAGACTGGGAGTGAGAGAGAGAGAGAGACTGGGAGTGAGAGAGAGAGATTGGGAGTGTGAGAGATAGATTGGGAGTGTGATAGAGAGAGATTGGGAGTGTGAGAGAGAGAGACTGGGAGTGTGAGAGAGAGAGATTGGGAGTGTGAGAGAGAGAGAGATTGGGAGTGTGAGAGAGAGAGATTGGGAGTGTGAGAGAGAGAGAGATTGGGAGTGTGAGAGAGAGAGATTGGGAGTGTGAGAGAGAGAGAGAGAGAGATTGGGAGTGTGAGAGAGAGAGAGATTGGGAGTGTGAGACAGAGAGGCTGGGAGTGTGAGAGAGAGATTGGGAGTGTGAGAGAGAGAGAGAGAGACTGAGCCGCCGCGGCCGCTCACCTGATGGCTTTGGGTCGGGCTCTGGGGCGGGGCTGTTAACGCCGCGGGGAAGTTTTGTGCGCGGCGGCCGGTGACCTGGTGGCTTTGGGTCGGGCTCTGGGGCGGGGCTGTTGATGCCGCGGGGAAGTTTTGTGCGCGGCAGATCCCGGCACGGCCCGCCGCGGCCGGTAACCTGGTGGCTTTGGGTCGGGCTCTCGGGCGGGGCTGTTGACGCTGCGGGGAAGGTTTGTGCGCGGCGGCTCCCGGCACGGCCCGCAACTCAAGGCCCTGGCTTCCCGGGCTGCTAGGCCGCGCCCGGCGCCGGCACAGCCGCTCGAAATGGCTGTCAAAGTAGGCGAGCCTCCGGGCGAAGGGCAGGGGATCACTTCATTTCCTACTGTTGCTAAATACAATTTAAAACTCAAATAAATTGTTATTTTCCTTAGTTCCCTAACACACAGAAAGTGTGGGAAAAAAATCGTGAAGAATCGAGATGGCGGCCACTCACCTCGGTTCAGAATGATAAGGCCCGCCCACACACGCACCGATTGGTCAACCGTCAGGTCACTGAACTGTAGGATTGGTCAATCGTCAAGTCACTCAACACTCAACTGTAGGATGGCCCGCCCGCACGCGCAATGAAACCGCCCCCGTGACGCAGCGATTGGTCAACCATCGGTCAACTGTCAGGTCGCTCGACTGCATGATTGGTCAACCTTCACGTCACTCAATGCTAATGAGCAAATGAGCGGAACTTTTCCCATTTAATGAGCGGAATTTTGAACGTTTTTGGGATACCGTGGGCACGATTTTTGTCTGACGGAAAAGTAAATATGCCTATGACCGGTCCGTAATCGTAAGCTTTCTTTTGATGTGACGCGCGTGTAGGTACGCTCTATAACTTTCGAACGTATAGAGAACAGACAGACAGAAAGACAGACAGACAGACAGACAGAAGAGGGCCTAGAAATTAGGTTTGCCTCCGCCAGGGCTTTTGCGCCCGAAATTTTGCGCCCGCGATAATTGCCGCTGCGCCCGCCAAAAATTCAGCTGCCCCGTGCCCAGACGGCTGCGGGCGCTAATGGAGGGTTTCAGCGCCTCGCTATGGGCGCTGAATGCAGGTTTGCGGCGCTAATCCCCCGCTGCGGCACCCGATGCGGTGCGGCAGGCTGGGGTACTGCAGGCCTCCTCCTTCTGTTAAGGAGGAGCTGCCTGCAGCCGACCGCTGACCGGTCGATTCGCCCGACAAATGAGCCCGGCACCTCGGAGAAGTGCCGGGCTCGCGGGCCACACACATCAGTGCCGCGGGGGGGTGGTGGAGGAGTCCGGGGAGGGAGGTGCGGGCAGGCGGCCACCGGGAAAGCGGCCGGCCGCCGCTCCACCTTAATGCGCTGGCGCTACGTGCTGCAACATCCCGTTGAACAATCGTTGGTTGCGGCTGCCACGGGCGAGGCGGCCGCAACTGAATTTGGGCGTCCGGCCGCATTACCACGGCAACCGGGACGCTGCGCACACCGATGACGTCATCGGTGCCGGCGCAGCGCTACCGGCTAACGCCGATGGTAGGGCCCAACGCAATTTCGATCGCGGCTATAATTCCGGCGCAAGGCCCTCTAACGCCTCTAATTGGGCGCTAACCCCACCGAATTTCTAGGCCGAGGTCTTTTATATATATAGACTAGCTGGGGGAGCCCGGCGTTGCCGAGGCTTTTTGAGGGCATGTTGTTGTTGGAAGAGAGAGAGGGAGCGACTGGGGGGAAGAGAGAGAGGGAAAGAGAGAGAGAGAGAGGGAATGAGAGAGCGGGAAGGAGAGAGAGAGAAAGGGGGAAGGAGAGAGAGAGAGAGAGAGGCGCCGCGCAACCGACCGTTCAAAGCAAAACAGCGGCCGGGGGATCGGAGCCAGAACAGCGCAGGAAAACCCGGGAACAGAGAGAGAGAAACCGGGAACAGAGAGAGAGAACTCCAAAACAGGGAGAGAGAGAGAGCAGAGCCCGAGCAGCAACCGGAGCACGGAGCCTGAAGCCGGAGAAAGGCCCGAGGAACCGGGCCGAGCGAGGCACCGGAGAGAAGGAGAGCGAGCAGCAACAGGAGTCGACCCAGACCGGGAGGAACGGCCCGAGCCAGTCAAAGAGGCGAGTGGAGAGGTAGGGGTGCCGGATCGGGTCGGGCCTGGAGAGCGAGCAAGCCCGGGGCCTGAAATCCGAGAAACTCCGGGGTCGGAGAGACTCGGCCGGGCCGGGACTGCACAGCCGAGCCGAGGGGCTGGGACCAGGGCAGAGGCCCGGAGAGCGAGCAAGCCCGGGGCCTGAAAACCGAGAAACTCCGGGATCGGAGAAACTCGGACAAACACCGGGCCGGGCGGGGACTGCACAGCCGAGCCGAGGGGCTGGGACCAGGGCAGAAGCCCGGAGAGAGAGCAAGCCCGGGGCCCGAAACCCGAGAAACTCCGGGGTCGGAGAAACTCGGACAAACACCGGGCCGGGACGGGACTGCACAGCCGAGCCGAGGGGCTGGGACCAGAGCAGAAACAGCCTGAGACCGACGCGAGGAGAGAGAGGAAAACTCCGGGTCCGGAGGAAAAAAGCTATACCTAGATCTACCTAAATTTAGTTAACCTAGAAAAAGAACAACAAACCCGAAGAAAAAAAAAAGAAAAAAAGAAAAAAAAAAAAAAAAGAAAGAAAGAAAAAAAAGGAATAGAAACCAGAGAGAAACGATAAACAACCCGAACCAGGAACCTGTGAGAGAGAGAGAGAGAAACTTTTAAGAGCAGCTATATCAAAGATGAACCCCTGAAAAACTCTCAATTTTGGACCTAAAAGTGGGATAAGGTGGAACACGACACAAAAAAGAGAAAAAAAGTTATCTACCTGAGACAAAACAAACGACTACAATGAGCAGGGAAATGAAATATCCTGAGCAATGCACAAAAAATAAAGCAAAGGAAAAACACAAGGACATAACACTAAAAAGTAACCCAGAGGTCCTCTACGTTGACTATACCACACACAAAGGGATTAAGACGAAGAACAACCTCATATTCTACACCGACTCCATTCCCTCATGGAAGGAGACTTTACAAAAATACTACGCATACGTCTCCAGCGAAGGTATTGGCAGTGGAGGCAGACTGAAAATATGTAAAGATGGAAATCTAGATAAAGATGACCCCCTGCTAACCATAAGCTACTACAACAAAAAAGGAAAGATCATGATACAGGGGAATGTAGAAAGTCTGGACTCCTTCGAAAAGGAATTCCCCCAGCTGAAAACTAAGGCAGACACAAATAGGACCAATGGACAGGAGGCAAAAGAGAATCGAACAGAGGATGATGAGAGCCAAGCGGAGGAAGAAGAAGAGAGTCCAGCAGAGACACACACCTCCCTGACCATCTCCACCCCCCCCACACCTCTCAACGCAAACAAACTGCTGAAAGAGAGTCTGTCCAAACTAGAACTCGAATTCAACGAATACAGAGAAACACAGACCAAGAACTGGACGGAGGAACTCAAACAGCTGAAAATGGAAAACGAGTCCACCATCCACAATCTGAGAAAGACCGTAGAGGAACAAATAAATAAGATCCAAGAACTCCATACCCAACTAAACAAAATGACGGAGGCCGTAGAAAGGCTCAGCAGGCAACACAAACCTCTTAAGGTCCAAAAAACAACACACACAAGGACACAGAACCCGTCGGATGCCACCCCACACGAGGACACACCGAAAGCCACAAACCCCGCTCCTGCCACACAGCTCACCACAGAAACCCAGCCAACAACCAGCCCTCAGTCGAGTCCTGCCCAGACTACCGCTACCCAGTCCTCACACACAGGGACGCAGAACCCGTCAGATGCCCCCCCACACGAGGACACACCGAAAGCCTCAAACCCCGCTCCTGCCACACAACATATCCCAGAAACCCAGCCAACAACCAGCCATCAGTCGAGTCCTGCCCAGACTACTGCTACCCAGTCTGAAAAACCAGCTCCTCAGGCGGTCCTGCTGACCGACTCCAACGGAAAGTTTCTGGACCCCCAGAGGCTGTTCCCAGGTCATCAAGTCCTGAAAAAATGGTGCAGCAACACAGAACATGCAATGAAGATCCTGAACAAAGAATCCCTTGGAAGCCCCAAATGGCTTGTGATCCACACAGGCACAAACGACCTACGCACCCTACGGGAAGGCACTGCTAGGGCGGTGAGCAGGATGGCGGAAAAGGCCAGCAAGGAATTCCCCGAGGCGCGGATCGTGATCTCCACACTACTGCCCAGAAAGGACACCCCAGCCTATATAATCCACAACACCAACAGGGAGATCGACACGAGATGTTCTGTCTTCCCCAACGTCTACCTGGCCCATCATCCAAACATCAACACAAGGGACCTCTATGACGAAATACATCTACTCAAACAGCGGATGTGGGTCTTTGCAAAAAACCTCATAAACACTGCCAAAAGACGCAGCCCTCCCACCCCCTCTACCATTGGGAGCCGTAACCCAAACAGGACCACCAATGTCCCCCACCCCCCTTTACAAAACCAACAACAGAACCCAAGACCCCCCTCTAGACCACAGACTGTAGACCAAGAACTGAGAAAGATCATGACGATGCTGAACAGCCTGATAGAAAGCCGGAGAAATTATTAATATTGTTATTTATCATTATCATTATTGTTATCTTATCAGTATTATTACTACTATTAGATAGATATATGTGCATGCCTCATGAAATTTATACTAAATCATCATTTAGCATTATAGAAAATAGTGTTTCCACACTCATCCCACAAAATAGGTCCATTTTATTTCGTTTTATTGAACTATATAAATGCGTTCTTTCCACATAAGCTGCTGGAATATCCAGGGCCTCCGCTCCTCAACTTTTGGGATGAAGAGTACAGACCCTGAATTCCTAAAAGCTATAAAAGACATTGATATAATTGTGTTAACAGAAACATGGTGCCAAAAGGACATGCCCGACCCACTGTCCCCCAATGTTACCATGAAATTATTGTGCCTTCAGTAAAGAACATTAAGACACGCTAAGGGCAGAACCTCCGGGGGAATCCTGGTGTGGTATAAAGGAGAACTGAACAAACACATCTCACCGATAAAACAGGGAAAATCACACGTATGGCTAAAATTAGATAAAAATATCGGAATAGAAAAAAACGATGTTTACTTATGTGCGATCTACATACCTCCAATAGAATCGCCATATTTTGAAGAGAGATATTTGACCACTCTCCACATGGAAATCAGCCATTTCCAGGCCCAAGGAAAGGTGCTACTATGTGGGGACCTAAATGCAAGGACAGGATGTGAACCTGACTTCATAGACCCACAGGGCAACAACCATGTGTTTGGCCAGACCCCTTCTATATGTCACACCAGCCATCGCAAACCGAAACAACCTCGATTGTGAAATAAATAAAAGCGGTAGGGAGGTAGTGCACTCTGCCGAGCCTTAGGCCTGTACATAGTTAACGGTAGGTTCAAGGGGACTCCTTAGGGAGACTCACATATTCCCTCAACTCTTGGGTCTAGTGTGGTGGATTATACAATCACTGACCTGGTCCCCTGCGATATCAACGCATTCACTGTCAGGCAGCAATCCCCCCTCTCAGACCATAACCAAATAAATGTGACCTTAAACTTTCTGCCCAAACTACAGACACAAAAAGGAACCCAGTAAGCTACATAAAATAAACCAGACATACAGATGGGCCCCAGACAGTGGAGATAAATTCATCACAGCACTAAATTCACCTGATCTCACAAGTAAAATTTCAAAATTTAAAGAAAATCTATATGAGATCACCAGAGATGGGGTAAACATGGCCATAGAGGATATAAATATGATCTTTCATGAGGCAGCTGTAAAAGCCGACCTCGTGAAACAGAAGAGGAAGAGTCACAAAGACAAAATAAAAATAAGAAATGGTTTGACCACGAATGCAAAATGCCAGAAAAGACCTGAGAAAAATATCAAACCAAAAGCATCGCCAACCAACAATCCGGACCTACGTACTAGATACAATGAAACCCTCAAAAGATATAAACACACCATTAGGAACAAAACACAAAACTATACCCACAAAATACTAGAAAGAAATTGAAAACTCCACCAACCCAAATACAATTCTGGGAAATGTGGAATAACCTGAGTACAACACAATGCAAGCATTACCAATCCAAGATGGCGACATCTGGAGAACACATTTTGAAAACCTCTACAAAGACATCCCAATAAACGAAACAAACCCAAGTCAACATCAGGTCACAGAAAAACTCCACACATTAGAAGCAACAATCAAAGACAACCAAAACCCTCTAGACTCCCCAATCACATGGAAAGAAATGGCCACAAAAACAAAATCTCTCCACCTAAAGAAAGCTGTGGCCCAGAACAACATCAAAAATGAAATGCTCAAGTTCAGCAATATGGAGATGCAGGGTGCGGTACTCAAATTATTCAACATCATATTACGTTCAGGCTGTTTTCCCGATATCTGGTGCCAAGGACTAATCTCCCCCATATATAAAAGCGGAAACAAATCAGACCCAAATAACTACCGCGGCATCTGTGTCAACAGTTGTCTAGGGAAGTTATTCTGCAGTATTCTAAATAGTAGATTACTTGATTTTCTTAACAAACATAATATCCTCAGAAAAAACCAAATAGGCTTTCTTCCAAACACCGCACCGCCGACCATATCTATACCCTTCACACCCTCATTGAAAAACATATACACCAACAAAAAATGGGAAAATATTCGCCTGTTTCATCGACTTCAAGAAAGCCTTTGACTCTATATGGCACGAAGGGCTCTATTATAAACTTCTTCAATGTGGAATAGGGGGCAAAGTCTATGACCTTATTAAATCAATGTATCTGAAAAACAAATGCGGGGTCAAAATTGGAGACAAACGCACCGATTTCTTCACCCAGAGAAGAGGCGTCCGGCAGGGCTGCAATTTGAGCCCGACCTGTTCAACATATACATAAATGAATTAGCAGACATGCTGGAGCAAAGCGAGTCACCAGGTCTCCGTCTCCTAGATGGAGAAGTGAAATCCCTGTTCTATGCGGACGACCTGGTTCTGCTGTCTCCCACAGAACAGGGATTACAGCAACAACTAGACCTACTCGACAAATACTGCCAAAATTGGGCTCTAACAGT